>NW_020862524.1:0-174832 GCF_003713205.1 Coffea eugenioides | reverse complement strand
AGATTTTATAACTTTTGGGAGAGATTGGTGAATTTTTCTATTTATTCATGATTTTTCTGTTTTTATATGTTTAATATTGTGTGGCCATGGATGATGGTTGGGAATGGTTTAGAATGAAGTTATAGTGCGTAAATTGTGGCTTTTTGCGAAAAATTTCCGCTTTGAAAGGAAATTTTGGAATTAGGGTTGCAATTGAACCAATTCTGTCCGGTACTGTTTACCCTAGTTAGAGACCGAATTAGCCTTGGCTTAAAACATGAAAGTTGTAGGGAATGATATTTTATAGATGCCTGCAAAATTTCAGGCAAATCGGAGCAACGTAACCTGCAAAAAGACTGAAATACCCCTGCTGCCCTGTTTCTGTCCAAACCTGGTAATCAGCTTTGGTAATTGGTTAGTTTGACCAGGAATACTACTGATTTGGTAGTTGAATGTCTTTCCTGACTGTTTATCTTGTATGAGACGAGGGTGTACTTTATCACACTCGTTCTCTTGCCTGTACTGAACGAACTGGAATCTATTACTTGTACTTGTTATGTTCTTGAACTTGTTACTTGCACTTGTTATGAGATCGTTTGGAAGTGTGTCCAACGATCTTCCTGTTAAACTTGAGCTCAACCTCATGGGGAGTTAATTAAATCGAGCCAGTAAGGGCTTGGTCGAGATAATTGACAATCCATGGGTACCTGTTCCTGGGGAATCTTTGGGTATTGAGACTCTTGATTCCGGTATACTCGAGTATTACCATTCCTGTTCCTGTTTGGCGTTCGGGCCCGGTAAGGGGTGTGTTTGGTGAATGGGGTTTTGGAGTTAAAGTGGTGTTCTATTGGACTGGTTCTTTTATTTGAATGTTGACGGAGGGTCAACGAGGCTGGATCAAGTATAGCAACGGGGATTTGGCTCCTGAGAGCCACCTGTATCCTTTACATTGTGATGTTCATTCTTTTCTCGTATTTGATGTGAATATATGCCTCCAAAGTGTTTTCTCATGAATTCTACTGTTTATATTGTTGGTACCTCATTGAGCATTTAGCTCACCCCGTTCCGTTATCCTTGTTTTCCTTACAGGAAACTATCTTTTGGAACTTCAATGTTTTGAGGAATGAGTTGAGCTAGTTAGAAATTCTTTTGCTCTTTTGGTATAGCTCCTCGACAATTTGGAAACCCTAAATGTATCTTAATACAATGTTCCATTTTGGATCTGCAAACTTACTAATATGTATATTTTGAAATGTTTCCTCATGTTTATGTAACATATGTATTCGGGAATGTACCTACTTTCATGGCGAACAAAGTTTCCTTGTACTTGGTTGGATCCTGCATGGCGGCGGCCCTTCCATTTCGTTTTGATTCTTGCAGTTTTATTCCGGTTTTGATGGAGGTATGACTGAGTCCCGGCGAGAATTGGGCAGGCGGTCCGCCGAACCCTTCGGTTCGCCTTAGGGTGAGATGGGGCTGTCACAGGTGGTATCAGAGTCTGCTTCGCGTGGTCTATGCGTGGAGTGAGCTTGGGGCCAAATGGTGAATAAGTTTGAAGGACTAAGTGCTCATTCGAGCGTAAGCTATGAATCATAAATGTACAGGTCTTGAATCTTTCTCATGGTATCTGAGGACCATAGATACGTATGTCAGGTAGGAATTACAAACGTAGATGATTTACTCTTGGGACTGGCCAGCTCGAGTGATGAATTATCTTATTTTGGATTCTTGTGCCCGAGTACGAAAAGGGATGACAGCCTAGGGTAGAAATGATTTGGGCGCATTAGAAGGCTGATTCTACGGGACTTTATATGATGTGTTAGGGATCACTAAGAATGATGAACCCTGCCTAAGATCTAAATTGTGATATTCTTGTAGAGTATAGATGGCACCCTAGGGGAAAGCTTTTGTTAATTGCTAATGACCCCCTCACTTCCATAGGATTTTTGCTTGTATCTGACTGACTGTTACTGTGTGAATTGTTTGATATAGTCGTGTTATATGCATATTTGCTTTTGAATTGATTCGGACGTAGTATACATATCTGACTTACTGACCTTGTGACGACCCCACCTCCCCCTAAGGCGAACCAAAGGGTTCGGCGGACCGCCTGCCCATCTCTCGCCAGGACTCACTCACTCGTATCACGTGCATTCATTCATGGACCATAAATAACATCGCAAGTCAAGCTTAGAATTTACATTGATGAAAATCAAGGTACAAAGCCTCAATATGCCCAAACTGGTTCAAAGTATATACAGATCAAATGCAAAACATTCTATTCGAGAAATAGCGCGAGTACAAGACAAAAGTCAAAAGTCAAACAACTAGACTACGCTAGTCTTTACACATCTCACGCCTCGCTCGTACCCCTGTAAGGAAAACAAATGGAGTGGAATGAGCTAAAAGCCCAGTGAGGTTCCAAATAGCAAATTGACCATTATTTATAAGTACAAGTTTGTGATATAGCAAAGTAACGAGCTTGAAGAGTTCGTAAAAGTGAGCAATAACACGTCAAGTAGCAATCTCAAAATGAGCGAGTGTAAACGTTTCCAGAAGAAACAATAATCCAATAAACAATAATCATTCCAAAGCATAAGCATACGGATGGCTCTCAGGAGCCAACTTCCCATTTCATCATCAGGAGCTTGATCACGTAATAGTTGACACTCCGTCAACTTTCAAGTAAAGGAACCAATCCAGTAGAGCACCACTTACACTACTCTCCGTCCACCATTCACACCCCCTACTGGGCCCAAATTCCTCAATAAACACGAGTGGTAATACTCGAGTATACCGATTAGTCGAGGAGATATCACTCCACTCGACAAAACAAGAGACCCAGGGTTCGTTACCCAATCGACCAAGCCCTTGCCGGCTCGACTAGAGTAACTCGCCACAGGGTTTCTGGAATTCCAGGAAGTGCGCACATCATAAACAAGTATATCAAGTCAATTGCAACAATAAACAAGTATATCACGTAAGGGCAAGTGCGATAAAGTACACTCTTGCCCTATCAATTCACGTATATAACATGTAATCATATTGGTCACGTATCAAGTTCAAGTATCTAGTGCAATTCGGTATTTGAAAGCACTCACCAAAAGATATAGTGCCTTTGCTGGTCACTTTCAGGTTATACTCCGGGTTCGGAGTCCAAATCTGCGATAAAACTCAGTTTGAGAACTTTGAAACATGACTAAGATTCGAAACTTAGACGTTTCGTTCAATAAAAATCAAGAAATTGGAATTCACTTGGAGAGTAGTCGTGAAACACTTGCTCGCCTTTTTAAACAGTAAAACTTTGTAATATTTATACTTGAAATTGTCATGCGAGTTGAAAGTACAAGGAAAACATACTTCGAGCAATCATTATTGCATTTCTCAAGGGTACAAGTTCGGCCATGTCACAGCCCCACCTCCCCCTAAGGCGAACCAGAGGGTTCGGCGGGCCGCCTGCCCAGCTCTCGCCGGGACTCAGTCGTTCACTACAATCCTCAATTGAATTTCAAGATATATATATCAAAGGTTCCCAAACTTTATAGATCAAAAGCGAAGCGTCCACGCTTCCGCAGCGCAACTCTGATCCGTGAACACAATTAGTATACAGGAGGAAGTCCAAAACTAGACTATTACACATCCAATCAATTCTAAACGTTCTAAACGTTCAATACAATCCCAATATGAATGATTACACAAAAGGAAATCCAAGTTCAATCCATACATGAGATAATCCATGAATAAACGCTACAAGCCCTTCCTTCGCCTTGAGCCCTGTGGAGGGGAATAAAACATTTTTGGGGTGAGCTAGAAGCTCAGCGAGTAACCAGTAAAATCAGTAATCAAATCGGTTTAACCATAGTTCATTTCAATGATGTTCAATTCAAATCAAATGATAAGTCCAGAAACAATTTCAACGTTTACAAAACATTAAATATGGAGTATCAATAATTCAAGAAACATGTACAATGGAAAGCGATAGTAACAGTCGTGAAAAGGATACATTCGTTCTCCTGTCATTTCATTGCATTTTTGGTTTCATTCGTGCTTTCATTCACCCCGTCCCTGGCTTTTGGCCAGGCTCCACCAACCTACAAGGTAATACTCGAGTATACCGAAACGTTCACCCAAGTTCCTAGTCGCCCGACCGAGTCCGCTTCTGGCTCGAGACGACCGGTAACAAGGGGCAATGGCCAGTTCAGCCCAAAAGGCTTACATTCATGCGCAAGTAGCATTTAATCACTAATCATTGAAAATTTTATATTTATTTAGGTCGAGTGCGATAAGTACACACTCGCCTAGAAAACTCGTTTTAACAATCATTGAAAGCAAAATCAATAATAACAAGACACTAAGATGCAAGCACGCATGATATGTAAGAAAACAGTTCCAAAAGTAACTTTGAAAACAGTTCAAAAGTAGATAATGCAGGAAAGCGGTTCAAAAGTAAATTTGGAAACAGTTTGAGGTCACTCACCTCCATGGCTCAGCAATCATCCATCAAATATCGTTGCCTTGCTCAAATCCAAGTCTTAAATCACAAACTCAATGCAAACGAGTTCCTTCAAAGTTCGGACAGCACTTCCCCTGAATTTGTTAACTTTTCCAGCCATCATGGCTTCATTACTTCCTCAAATCAGTCCCAAAGGTACACACACAACAACAAGTTCATCCAATAGCCATTCAGCAAGCTCCAAGTAGTACTAGTACAAGTCCAGCTAGGGAAAAGTCCGGAAATGAAAGTTTAGCTCAAACCAGAAAAACAGTTTTGACGTCATTTTGCGGTAATGGTACCAAAGGCGCTACGATTGTCGGATGAAGGTGCAAGACCCACCGTTTCGAAGCTAAGAGATAGGGCTACAACAATGTAGAAGGTCACTCAGTCCAAATCCTAGCATAACTAGGTCAAATATGCAAAATACCAAACCAGAACCGTAATTGCAGGTTTACAAATCACACTATGCTGTAATCAGTACAACTCAGTCTAAACAGGTCCAAATGCAGAAATTCCAAAGGCATATGGTAGCTAGGACATCAAGCTACATTTCATCAGAAGACCTCAACACCCAAATCCAAAACAATTCCAGTCAAAACAACCCATTTCAGACGCAGTTCTAACATCCTGATGAACCCAGAACAGCAATAGTAATTTCGGCTTATCTCATTCTACACTACTCCAATTGACCTAAAATTTTACAGGCACCTTTAAAACATCAATACCTACAACTTTCATGTTTTGAGCTAAGGCCAATTCGGCCTCTATCTAGGACCTAAAATTTCGGACAGAATGAAGAACCAAGAACCCTAATTTTCCAGAATTTCTTCCAAAACAGAAATTGATTGCAATTGCCAATCATTTACACTTAATAGAGTCATTCTAGGCCATTGCCAATCATCATACAAGGCCACAACAACATGATCACATTTAACCAGAAAATTCATCAATAAATTGAAAACTTCACCAATTCATCTCAAACCAAGAAATAAATCACAAATTTCAACACTTTAGCCACCACTAGGCACAAATTAAACATCATTAAGTGTAGGAGGATATTCAATCACCACTTACCAAGTAAACAAGAGAGAGGGAGTAGTAGAACACCTTAGCTTCCTTAAAAACTTCACCAAACAACTTACTAGCACCTAATAGAGGGATTTTATGGAGTAGAAACTAGTTTAGGCAATTGTTTTTGGAAGATTGAGCTAAATGGAAGCTAAAATGGTGAAGAGTTTCTTTCTTCTTTGCTCAAGAGAGAGCCGGCCATGGAGGAGAAGAAAAGAGTGAATTTTATTGATTTTTTTTTAGATATTTAACTCAATGGAAAAAAAGTCAAAAAGGTGAATAGTTGTCATAAGTCATATCCAATATAATGGTGACACTTGTCACCTTCATTAATGCAATCCTATCCTTTTTTTTTTCTCTCGCATCAATCAAATCTCACCCTCTACTTATCTCTTAACATCCGATAAATTTCCACCAGTATCCGGAATTTAACCTAATTGGCCGAATTTTTCCGAACTTTTCGCACTAGTGGGTCCCACGTCCATTATCTATTCTTAATTTCTCAAAAACTCTCCAATACTAGAAAAATCAATTGAAAACGATATTTGCTCATAAACTTTATCTGGGGAATTTTTTTAATCAAGAAAATGTAGAAAAGGCGGGCGATTAAATAAAATAAACCCTAGAAAATTAGAAAATTTCCGGGTTCTCAAACTCATTTTTTTCGGGGCGTCACAGGCCAAGTCCTTACTTATATACCTCGGAACAAGAAGAGTCAAGTACCCTAGATGGTTCAAGTAGTAATCACTCTTAACCCTTACTCAAGTTGCAAGTATAGTTCTCTAGTCCTCGAGCGTAAATTTGGCCAGCATGCCCTTTGTGTTTACCAAATTTTCCAGCCATTTATGGCTTCATTATTTTTCTCAGCCAATCCCAAAGTCATACATATCATAGATTCAAGTAAATAGCCATTCCATAGGCTCATAACAACATAAGAACAAAAATCAAAATGATAACAAGTGCGGAAATGTAACCTAGCAAAAGACAGATTTGACGTGTGGTTGCGGAAATAACACATTCAAAGCTACGCTTATCGGATTGAGGTGCAACTTATACCATTTCGAAGCTAAGACACAGGGATACAATGTTCATGAAGATCACTTAGTCCAGTTTCCAATGCAACCTAGTCAAATCCTCAATTTACAGAACCAAAACCCAACTAGTCGGCTATTTAACCGCACTGCACTGGAATGGTCATATCTCAGGTTACCAAGGTCCGATTAAGGTGTTCTTGGATTTAAAAGCTAAGTCAGAATACTAAAACTTTCATGTTTTGGTAAAAAGCTAAATCAGTACGGATCCTAGTGAATAAACGTGATAAACTGGATAAACTGACCAAACGGACTACTGGGAAAAACCTTAAAACAGTGAGGGTATTTTGGTCTTTTCATGGGCTACGTTACTCTGATTGAGCTGAAATTTTGTAGACACCTATAAAATACCATTCTATACAACTTTCATGTTTTAGGACAAGCCTAATTTGGCCTCTAACTATGAGTATTAAAATCGGGCAGAATGAAATCCTGAAATTCCAGAAATCTGGAATTTTTGAAATCTCAAGTCAATCCTTCCATTTTCTTGCTTCCAATTCTACCAAAGCCCCTTATCTACTCTTATATACAACACATACTAAATATAAAACAAGGTTAGGCAGAAATTAATCAAACCCTAGCTTGCATATCTCATCCAAGAATCATCACAACAACTTGCTTATCTTGTAATCAAGCTAAAACATGATCTAAATAACATCTTAAACCAAAATTTAAAGGAGCAAGGATCATGATCAGATTTTTATACCTCAAGAACAAGGCTTGGGAGAGTGATACTTCACCCCCTTTGAAATTTCTTAGTTCCTCTAGCTTCCCCACTCACCAACTAACACTTTAATCGGTTTAGTTTCCTTTCTTTCTCACTTGGTTGATCAAACTCAAGATGAAATGGTTGTTTTTCTTGCTTTCCCTTTTCTCTCTCTCTCTCGGCTGTGATGGTGCAGAAATGAAGAGCTTTGGAGTTGGTTTTAGGGATAAATATGATGTAAATTCATTAGTCAACCAACCAAGGAAAGACTACCACATGTTGCTTCAAGATTGGTTCTTAATTTTTTTCCTTTTCCTTGTTGTTTTTGGTCAAAAAATTTGGCCAGCTTGCTCAGCTTTATAGCTGATGTTTGGCTCTAATATTAAAGAGATTAAGTATATAAAAAAATGATGGTCAAGTGGTGCGTTCAATCGGTAGTGCACGGTACCCGTCGGTTCACACCGTTTTTCTTAAAAACACATGTACTAGGGTTTTTACTTCCTATTCACCAACTCTATATCATTGCTCCTAATCACATATTATTTCTCACTTAAAAGTCACTTTTAATCACCAAATTTAATCCTTACTCTGTACCGAAAATTCATCCGGCGAAAAATCGCGAAAACCCTAATTTTGCTCTGATCTTGAAACCAAAAGTGAAACCCTACTTTCTAGGTTTATTTTCACTCATTGTGGAATGATTTGGGTAGGAGGCTTTAATAAATAATAATTTCCAAATAAAAGGAAATTTTTAATCTTTAAAAGGAGATTTAAGAAAACCGGTTAGTCACAAGTAACTAGGGTTTTTGATTAAAATATTAGGGTTTCTAATCTTTTAAAACAAAATAAGGTTTTAAATCAAACCCAAAGAAATACACTTTAGTATCCTCTTTACAAACAACCTCCTAATATTCGGGGTGTCACAATCTCCCCTCCTTAAAAGAATTTCGTCCTCGAAATTCATACATGCACTTCGAATAACGTAGGGTATTTTCCTTATATATATTCTGTTAGCCCCGATGCAACCAAATACAATCAAAATACTCAACCAGACAAGTAGTCAAGTAAATACGATGACAAAGAATATAAGCAATTTTAAAGCACAAAAATAGAGTAACAATAAAGTAAGAGAAATTCAAACCAATCAAACTCCCAAGCTTCTTCCAAACTTGGAGTTGAATCCACCAAATAGTTTCTTCAATTGATGGTAGTGCTAACCAACTTGTACAAGTGAAGGCTCACTCCTTCCTCACCCCAAACAAACTTTGGTTGAGCAAAGGAATTTTACTACTCTCCAAGTAAACCCTCAACTAGCTACAATTGAAAGCTTACCCACTCAATTAAGAACTACTTTATACAAGTGAGGCAACCTTTATCAAGCTTTTACCACTCCAAGTGATAGGTTCACCTTCACCAAGGTTTTACTCCTCCTAGAGAGTAACCTTCACTTGAGCAACCTCACAACCCAACTTTTCCAACCCCTTATACAACCAACAAAGAATATTTCTACTCAAAGATCTCACTTGTAAGCTTGTATTTAGTGTTGGCAAAAGTCTGTGTCTTCTTGTGTTTTGGGGTATTTATAGAAGGTGAGAAATGGCTCCAAAAGGCTCTCCAACGGTCAAATATTAAATGCTGTCGAAACTAGCCGTTGGCCTGTCGGACGTCCGAACCATTTGCTCTGCGTCCGAACCATGCGTCCGAACCCTGCATCCGATAGAAGTCAGAATATTCAACTTTCATTCTTTTTGTGTCGGACGGCCGAAGCAATGAATGAGCGTCCGATCCAAGCGTCCGAAGAGTATCGTCGTCAGTCGGACGTCCGATCCTCTATCGAGCGTCCGATCCTCTACGTCCGAACCTTCATATTTCTTAACTTCTCTTTGATTCAAATCTTTTCGATTCTCTTTTGGATAAATGACCTGTTCTAACAAATTTCTCACATAAAAACATTAGTCCAAATCTACATTTTGGTTTGTTAATCATCAAAACCAAGGACTGATCAACCAAGGTCAACAATCTCCCCCTTTTTGATGATGACAAACAAAATGAAGATTTCTTTGATCAAATAAGTTCAAATAAAACTCCCCCTTAGAAAATGCCAACATACAAAGAAAATTCAATAAATCTTACTCCCCCTTTTGGCATCAATCAAAAAGCAAACTCCCCCTTTATTTTTCAAATCAAGACCATATTGAATGTCAAAACTTTCAAATGTACTTTCAACCATTTAGCACTTTTTGGATCAAATCTTCATGATGTACCTAAGTATGAGAAATTTCATTTGGTATTTTTTCTTTATAGGGTTCTTGGGAGTTAGTACAACATGATCTAGCAATCCACATGGATTTCATACCTTTTCTCATATTTTTCTTTACATAGCAATCATTTTGCATATGTCCAAATTGGCAACAAAAGTGACACATGATAGAAGTATTTTGCACATAAGTGGATTTAATGCAACTAATTTTCTTACTTCTTATCATAGCAAACTTATTTGTGCCTTGAAAAGATTTGCTTTCTTTTGTTTGAGAAAACTTTTGTTTTTCATTTTGGAGAAACTCGTTCAAGTCATTAATTCTTTTCTTTAACAAATTTTGTTCCTCCAACATTTTTTCATAAAACTTTGTTTTCTCTTCCAACTTCCTTTTCAAATTATTTTTGCAATCAAAAACACCTTTTTGATTTTTTAAATCATCATTTTCCATTTTCAAACATTTGTTTTCTTGAAAAAGTTTGGAGTTTTCTTCCAACAAATCATTTATTTTTGTTTTCAAATCTTTATTTTTAGCATAAGATTCTCTCAAACTTTTATGCATTTTAATCATAAGAATTTGCACATCATCATCTTCATTATCTTCATCACTAGAAGAGTGATAAGAATTTACCTCATCTTCTCCAAAGGTCATTAGTGCCATTTGGGCCAACTCTTCTTTTTCTCTTTTTGAATTGCATTCATCCCATGTAATTTTGCAATCTCCTCTTGAACTTCTCTTGTTGAAGATCTTCTTGAAACTTTTGATGTGAGGAGTTATATCATTGTCCACTCCCATGTTTTCATTACCCATGAAGGATGGGTTATCCCCCACTTGAGATGCTTTAAAAGCTATGCCTCTCTTATACATTCTTGCATTTTCTTCCTCTTGCACTTTGAATTTCAGCGTTAATTCATAAGAGGTTAGGGAATTCACAAGAGATTCAATGGACATAGAATTTAAATCCTTTGCCTCTTCTATAGCATTTATTTTATTTTCCCATTCTTTTGGCAAGGCATTCAAAATCTTTCTATTTTTCTTACCCAAAGAATATTCTTTTCCAAGCAATTTAAGATCTTGAATAATGTCACAAAATCTACTACACATCTTATCAACATTTTCAAGAGGATACATTTTGAAAAATTCATATTGAGAAACAAGCAAAGATTTCTTTTGTTCTTTAATATCTTGGTTACCTTCATGAAATTCACACAATTTATCCCAAATATCTTTAGCTTATTTACAACATTTAATTCTACTAGATTCATTTACATCTAATGCATTGCACAATATATACATGGCCTTGGCATTCAAAGAAAGGTATCTCTTGTCTTTTTCATTCAATTCATGTCTAGTCCTTAATCTACTCAAATTAGTGGTAGAGTCAACTATTCTAGCTTCATAAGGACCATCTTCTACCACATACCATAATTCAATATAAACGGATTGTAAGAAAATCATCATTCTTTGTTTCCACATGCTAAAATGAGAACCATTAAACATAGGTGGTCTATCAATAGATTGCCCTTCTAAAAAAGAAACATTTATGGTTGCCATGATCTTTACTCTAAGCGGTTAAGCTTAATCTCTAGGAGACCAAGCTCTGATGCCAATTGTTAGCCCCGATGCAACCAAATACAATCAAAATACTCAACCAGACAAGTAGTCAAGTAAATACGATGACAAAGAATATAAGCAATTTAAAGCACAAAAATAGAGTAACAATAAAGTAAGAGAAATTCAAACCAATCAAACTCCCAAGGTTCTTCCAAACTTGGAGTTGAATCCACCAAATAGTTTCTTCAATTGATGGTAGTGCTAACCAACTTGTACAAGTGAAGGCTCACTCCTTCCTCACCCCAAACAAACTTTGGTTGAGCAAAGGAATTTTACTACTCTCCAAGTAAACCCTCAACTAGCTACAATTGAAAGCTTACCCACTCAATTAAGAACTACTTTATACAAGTGAGGCAACCTTTATCAAGCTTTTACCACTCCAAGTGATAGGTTCACCTTCACCAAGGTTTTACTCCTCCTAGAGAGTAACCTTCACTTGAGCAACCTCACAACCCAACTTTCCCAACCCCTTATACAACCAACAAAGAATATTTCTACTCAAAGATCTCACTTGTAAGCTTGTATTTAGTGTTGGCAAAAGTCTGTGTCTTCTTGTGTTTTGGGGTATTTATAGAAGGTGAGAAATGGCTCCAAAAGGCTCTCCAACGGTCAAATATTAAATGCTGTCGAAACTAGCCGTTGGCCTGTCGGACGTCCGAACCATTTGCTCTGCGTCCGAACCATGCGTCCGAACCACCTATCGGACGTCCGAACCATTTGTTCTGCGTCCGAACCCTGCATCCGATAGAAGTCAGAATATTCAACTTTCATTCTTTTTGTGTCGGACGGCCGAAGCAATGAATGAGCGTCCGATCCAAGCGTCCGAAGAGTATCGTCGTCAGTCGGACGTCCGATCCTCTATCGAGTGTCCGATCCTCTACGTCCGAACCTTCATATTTCTTAACTTCTCTTTGATTCAAATCTTTTCGATTCTCTTTTGGATCAATGACCTGTTCTAACAAATTTCTCACATAAAAACATTAGTCCAAATCTACATTTTGGTTTGTTAATCATCAAAACCAAGGACTGATCAACCAAGGTCAACATATTCGTTTCCAGCTCTCAGGTCTCATTATAGCCAAAACTTAGTTAAACAATAGAAATCACGAATCATACCTTCTACTATCTCCGAGGGTTCAGGTAATGCCTGTTGATCCAAGGCGTACACTCTAGCTGGCACTCTTGGCTTAGTCCCTCATACATTTGCTTGTTCAGGGTTTAGGTGTGATCTACGGGGGCAAGTTGCAAGCTGGTGTTCGGTACTACCACACCATAAACATTTTCCTGCCTTTCTCCACATGATTGGCCTTCCCACAGTATCCACAAGATACTCGAGGGGCTGAGGTCTGACCTCCTTGTGTGGCACCTCTTGCTTGGCCCCAGCCACGCGAAGCTCCTCTTAGTGTACCTTCCTTAGACGTCCCTGAAATTTTCTCACCACCATCTCCTCGACTTATCTTAGAGGGTGGCATATCCAAATCACCTTGTCCTTGCCTTTGACTTCCACCAGGCGCACCTCTTCTTTTTGCATGAAAAGTTCTCACTTGTGCCCTAGCAATTTCTATTCTTTGAGCTTTCTCTAAAACTTCTGTAAACGTGTTAATCTGGGCCGCCGCCAAGGCTTCTTGTAACTCCACATTTAACCCTTGAACAAACCTTCGTACTTTTCTTTGCTCCGTAGCTATCAGTTCAGGAGCAAATTTGGACAACTTTGTAAATTGAGTCTCATACTCAGTTACACTCAATATTCCCTGACGGAGTTTAATAAAATCGTCCTCTCGCTTCTCCTGGACGATGGGTGGAAGGTATTTCTCGTTAAATTCCCGTACGAAGTTTAACCAGGTCCATGCTGTCGCCTCTCTCTCTCACTTGGCCCTCACTACGTTCCACCAAGCCCTAGCTGGCCCCTCGAACTGGAAAACAGCGAATTGGACTTGCCTCTCCTCTGTATAGTTTAGGGCAGCAAAAATATTTATCATGGCCTCCAGCCATTTCTCGGCCCCATCCGGGTCTGGCCCTCTTAGGAATTTGGGTGGAGAGAACTTATGAAATCTCTCTAAGGCCCTATCTTGCCCATTATCAGGGTCCCTAGGTTGATGTACAGGGGCATGACCCTATTGTTCCACTAACCGAGCCAGAATGTTAGTCATCTGCTGAATGGCAGTTGCCACTTGATCTCCCCCTGCAGCTTGGGGTTCAGGTTGTGGCTCAACTGTTGCCTCTCTTTCCTCTCTCGGTTCTCGTACCGATTCCTGGGCTTGTCTACCCCCACGGCTACGACTAGGACCGCGTCCTCGGTTAGTTCCCCTAGCTTGACTTCTTCTACCCTCCATGGTTCGCAGCTAATCAACTATAACAATATAACCAACTAATCAATGATAGAATATAGCCACTAAGTAACTATATAAATATAAACAGCATAAAATAGAATAACGCAAATCATAAACCTCTCTAAATCATAAAACAGGACAATACAACACATTCAATCAAAACAAGTCACATAACTTATAAAGCATTAACCCTAGGTATCGTTCAGGCACTACACTTAATCAAGGCTCGAAACACGTGAATAAGAAGGATCCCAAATCCCATGAATATCTTCAATATATTTCAAGTCCAAACTATTCGCATTCCCCGTGCCTTTGCTTTCGCAATCCAAACTTATCCTAATATTACGCGAGATCTCAACTTATCATAAGGTGTCACTCTTCAGTACTCAGGGACAAGAATCTGAAAATATGATAATTCACCACTCAAGCTGGCCAGGCTCAAGGGCAAATCACCCTTATTAGAGATTCCTACCCAACATATATGTCTAAGGTCCCCAACAATAAACAATTGTTCCACACTTAACAAGTCAATCCCCACAGTCCGAGAACCCTCTCCCGGCACGAGCTCAATAGGAGCTCTGATACCATCTGTGACGACCCCACCTCCCCCTAAGGTGAACCAAAGGGTTCGGCGGACCGCCTGCCCAGCTCTCGCCAGGACTCACTCACTCGTATCACGTGCATTCATTCATGGACCATAAATAACATCGCAAGTCAAGCTTAGAATTTACATTGATGAAAATCAAGGTACAAAGCCTCAATATGCCCAAACTGGTTCAAAGTATATACAGATCAAATACAAAACATTCTATTCGAGAAATCGCGCGAGTACAAGACAAAAGTCAAAAGTCAAACACTAGACTACGCTAGTCTTTACACATCTCACGCCTCGCTCGTACCCCTGTAAGGAAAACAAATGGAGTGGAATGAGCTAAAAACCTAGTGAGGTTCCAAATAGCAAATTGACCATTATTTATAAGTACAAGTTTGTGATATAGCAAAGTAACGAGCATGAAGAGTTCGTAAAAGTGAGCAATAACACGTCAAGTAGCAATCTCAAAATGAGCGAGTGTAAACGTTTTCAGAAGAAACAATAATCCAATAAACAATAATCATTCCAAAGCATAAGGATACGGATGGCTCTCAGGAGCCAACTTCCCATTTCATCATCAGGAGCTTGATCACGTAATAGTTGACACTCCGTCAACTTTCAAGTAAAGGAACCAATCCAGTAGAGCACCACTTACACTACTCTCCGTCCACCATTCACACCCCCTACTGGGCCCAAATTCCTCAATAAACACGGGTGGTAATACTCGAGTATACCGATTAGTCGAGGAGATATCACTCCACTCGACAAAACAAGAGACCCAGGGTTCGTTACCCAATCGACCAAGCCCTTGCCGGCTCGACTAGAGTAACTCGCCACAGGGTTTCTGGAATTCCAGGAAGTGCGCACATCATAAACAAGTATATCAAGTCAATTGCAACAATAAACAAGTATATCACGTAAGGGCAAGTGCGATAAAGTACACTCTTGCCCTATCAATTCACGTATATAACATGTAATCATATTGGTCACGTATCAAGTTCAAGTATCTAGTGCAATTCGGTATTTGAAAGCACTCACCAAAAGATATAGTGCCTTTGCTGGTCACTTTCAGGTTATACTCCGGGTTCGGAGTCCAAATCTGCGATAAAACTCAGTTTGAGAACTTTGAAACATGACTAAGATTCGAAACTTAGACGTTTCGTTCAATAAAAATCAAGAAATTGGAATTCACTTGGAGAGTAGTCGTGAAACACTTGCTCGCTTTTTTAAACAGTAAAACTTTGTAATATTTATACTTGAAATTGTCATGCGAGTTGAAAGTACAAGGAAAACATACTTCGAGCAATCATTATTGCATTTCTCAAGGGTACAAGTTCGGCCAAGTCCTTACTTATATACCTCGGAACAAGAAGACTCAAGTACCCTAGATGGTTCAAGTAGTAATCACTCTTAACCCTTACTCAAGTTGCAAGTATAGTTCTCTAGTCCTCGAGCGTAAATTTGGCCAGCATGCCCTTTGTGTTTACCAAATTTTCCAGCCATTTATGGCTTCATTATTTTTCTCAGCCAATCCCAAAGTCATACATATCATAGATTCAAGTAAATAGCCGTTCCATAGGCTCATAACAACATAAGAACAAAAATCAAAATGATAACAAGTGCGGAAATGTAACCTAGCAAAAGACAGATTTGACGTGTGGTTGCGGAAATAACACATTCAAAGCTACGCTTATCGGATTGAGGTGCAACTTATACCATTTCGAAGCTAAGACACAGGGATACAATGTTCATGAAGATCACTTAGTCCAGTTTCCAATGCAACCTAGTCAAATCCTCAATTTACAGAACCAAAACCCAACTAGTCGGCTATTTAACCGCACTGCACTGGAATGGTCATATCTCAGGTTACCAAGGTCCGATTAAGGTGTTCTTGGATTTAAAAGCTAAGTCAGAATACTAAAACTTTCATGTTTTGGTAAAAAGCTAAATCAGTACGGATCCTAGTGAATAAACGTGATAAACTGGATAAACTGACCAAACGGACTACTGGGAAAAACCTTAAAACAGTGAGGGTATTTTGGTCTTTTCATGGGCTACGTTACTCTGATTGAGCTGAAATTTTGTAGACACCTATAAAATACCATTCTATACAACTTTCATGTTTTAGGACAAGCCTAATTTGGCCTCTAACTATGAGTATTAAAATCGGGCAGAATGAAATCCTGAAATTCCAGAAATCTGGAATTTTTGAAATCTCAAGTCAATCCTTCCATTTTCTTGCTTCCAATTCTACCAAAGCCCCTTATCTACTCTTATATACAACACATACTAAATATAAAACAAGGTTAGGCAGAAATTAATCAAACCCTAGCTTGCATATCTCATCCAAGAATCATCACAACAACTTGCTTATCTTGTAATCAAGCTAAAACATGATCTAAATAACATCTTAAACCAAAATTTAAAGGAGCAAGGATCATGATCAGATTTTTATACCTCAAGAACAAGGCTTGGAAGAGTGATACTTCACCCCCTTTGAAATTTCTTAGTTCCTCTAGCTTCCCCACTCACTAACTAACACTTTAATCGGTTTAGTTTCCTTTCTTTCTCACTTGGTTGATCAAACTCAAGATGAAATGGTTGTTTTTCTTGCTCTCCCTTTTCTCTCACTCTCTCGGCTGTGATGGTGCAGAAATGAAGAGCTTTGGAGTTGGTTTTAGGGATAAATATGATGTAAATTCATTAGTCAACCAACCAAGGAAAGACTACCACATGTTGCTTCAAGATTGGTTCTTAATTTTTTTCCTTTTCCTTGTTGTTTTTGGTCAAAAAATTCGGCCAGCTTGCTCAGCTTTATAGCTGATGTTTGGCTCTAATATTAAAGAGATTAAGTATATAAAAAAATGATGGTCAAGTGGTGCGGTCAATCGGTAGTGCACGGTACCCGTCGGTTCGCACCGCTTTTCTTAAAAACACATGTACTAGGGTTTTTACTTCCTATTCACCAACTCTATATCATTGCTCCTAATCACATATTATTTCTCACTTAAAAGTTGTGAGAACCCGTACTTTTCCCATTTTCTAGGGTTTTATTTATTTAATGGCTTGTTTTCTGCGTTTTCTTTAGTAGGGAAATTTTCTAGATATTTTTAATGAGCAGATATAGTTTTTGGATGATTTTTCTAGTATCAAATAGGTTTTGAGAAATTAAGAGTGTATACCGGATGTGGGACCCACTAGGGCGAAAAGTTCGGAAAAATTCGACCAATTAGGTTAAGTTCCGGATACTGGGTGAAATGTATCGGGTGTTAAGAGAAAAGTAGAGGAGGTGAAGTGATTGATGTGAGAGGGAAAAAGAAGGATAGGAATGCATTAATGAAGTGACAAGTGTCACCTTAAGAGTGGTGGTCACTTATTTGACTTATTTGACTTTTTGACCTTTCTTACCAATTGATTAAATATCTCAAAATTACCACAAAAATCACTCTTTTCTTCACCATTGTGGCCGGCCCTCTCTAGCTAAGAAGAAAGAAAAACTCTCCAAGATTCTTGCTTCCATCTTGCTTGAGTGTAATCATCCAACCATTTGATCTTGTTTCTACTCCATAAAATCCCTCCATTTGGTGCTAGTAAGTGTTTTTGTGGAAGTGTCCAAGGAAGCTAAGGTGTCCTACAACTCTCCCTCTCTTGTGTTCTAGGTAAGTGGTGATTTAACTTCCTCCTACACCTAATGAAGCTTAAGTTGTGCTTAGTGGTAGCTAAAGTGCTGAAATTTGTGGTTTATTTCTTGGTTTGAGATGAATTGGTGAAGTTTTCAATTTATTGATGAATTTTCTGGTTTCATATGAATGTGATGTTGTGGCTATCCTTGATGATGGGAATTGATGTTTAATGACTCTAGTAGGTGTATATGATAGATAATTGTAACCAATTTTGGATTTGGAAGGAATTTGAGAAAATTAGGGTTTTATATCCCCAATTCTGTCCGGTTTTGTATCTCATGGTTAGGGGCCGAATTGGCCTTGGCGTAAAACATGAAAGTTGTAGGTATTGATGTGTTTGAGCTGCCTGTAAAATTTCAGGTCAATTGGAGTAGTGTAGAATGAGATAAGCCGAAATTACTATTGCTGTTCTGGGTTCATCAGGATGTTAGAACTGCGTCTGAAATGGGTTGTTTTGACTGGAATTGTTTTGGATTTGGGTGTTGATGTCTTCTGATGAAATGTAGCTTGATGTCCTAGCTACAATATTCCTTTGGAATTTCTGCATTTGGACCTGTTTAGACTGAGTTGTACTGATTACAGCATAGTGTAATTTGTAAACCTGCAATTACGGTTCTGGTTTGTTATTTGGCATATTTGACTTAGTTGTGCTGGGATTTGGACTGAGTGACCTTCTACATTGTTGTAGCCCTGGTTTTTAGCTTCGAAATGGTGGGTCTTACACCCTAATCCGATAATCGTAGTGCAATTTGTGCCATTACCGCAAAATGAGGACAAAACTGTTTTTTTTGTTAGGGCCACATTAGTTGCATTTCCGCAATTTCTGGTTGCCTATGATGCTTATACATGCTTATGAAACCCTATTGGGGTTGTGATTGGCATTGCTTTATGACTCGTTATCGAGTCTCATTGTATTTGTTTACGTGTTTTAGGACGTGACGAGGGTTCACGACGATCTTTTAACGACGGTGTATGAAACATCACTTACTTGAGTGGTGAGTGTACTACTCACTTGAATGTTAGAATGTGGCTTTGCTATATGTGATTTTGATGCCTTGAAGGCTTATTTGGCTATTGGAATTGATTGAGGTGAGGGTGTACTTGACCGCCCTCACCCCTTGTGATACCGTTAATGACTGTTTACCGCTTCACTGATATACTGCACTTGCTATATGAGATATTGAATTCACTTCATGAAAAACTGATTTGGTGTCGTTTGGACGAGTATCCAACGGCCTTACTGTACTACTGAGCTCAACCCCGTTGGTAGTCAATTGAATCGAGCCGGCGAGGGCTTGGTCGTGAAAATTGACATGCCACGGGGACTGTACTGGGGAATCTTGTAGTAATGAGACTCTTGATTCCGGTAAACTCGAGTATTACCAAAAGCTACTGATTGGAGTGCGGGCCCGGTTGGGGTATGTTTGGTGGAAGGGATGGGAGTGAAGTGGGTTCTACGGTTGGTACTCATAAACGTTGACGGAGAGTCAATGAGATTGGATCAAGAATGTACGCGTGGAAATGGGCTCTTGAGAGCCGTCCGTATCCTTTTACCGACTTGTTTTACTCTTTCATTGTGTACTTGAAATGAAAGGTTATGCTATATGCTCTTTGTTGCTTATGTGGTAGTAACTCACTGGGCTTAAGCTCATTCCGTTCTATTTGTTTTCCTTACAGGAAATGACCACTTTTGGAAAAGGTTGTGTTAGTTGGTTGTCAAGTTGAGCTCATGTAAATGTCTTTTGAATAGCTCTTTGAATGAAACCCTAATGTGTATTGGGTTCAATTTCTTTTGATTGGCAAACCGAACATGTATATCCATGATGAATCGTTTTGATATGCCGCTTTGGCTTTTGGCTTGTAAATGTTACATTTCAATGTTTGGTTGACATTTGGTTGGATTTCGGATTAACTCGTATTTCAAACGGAAAAAGAAAAATTTGGCTACTCTCGGCCTAGTATCCGGATTCTGACGTGGACGGCCTAATATTCGGGGTGTCACAGACCTCGCTAGTTTGTATCTTATATTCGCGCCTCGAGTCTAGATTAGTTAATCCAATGGAAGGAACACGTAGTGGACGAGGTCGGGGCCGTGGACGTAGGCAACCCTTGGATGAAGGGGAAAATCGGGAACCAATGCCTGAACCCAACCTTGAACCTGGACTGGACCCTAACATTCAGGTAGCTGCCGCTATCCAACGTATGACCGACCTTCTGGCTCACGTAGTGGAATAGCAAGGCCAAAATCCTATTACTCAGCCGGGAAATCCTGGTAATCATGCCGAGAGTGAGGATAAAGCTCTTGAACGATTTCAAAAGTTCTTGCCACCGAAATTTCTTGGAGGACCAGACCCTGACGTGGCCGAGAGGTGGCTAGAGAAGATGATTGATATCTTTGCCGCGTTACACTATACTGAGGAGCGACAGTTGACTTTTGCCGTCTTCCAACTGGAGGGAGCGGCCCGATCTTGGTGGAATATCATAAGACTGAAATGGGAAAGAGAACAAACCCCAAGAACGTGGGTGAATTTCGTGAGAGAGTTCAACACGAAGTATTTCCCACCTCTGATCCAGGAAAAGAAAGACGATGAATTCATTAGGCTTCGGCAGGGAACAGGGAACTCAAACTGTCGCCGAATACGAGAGCCAGTTCACCGGATTGTCTAAATTCGCTCCCGAATTAATTGTAACTGAGCACAGGCGGATAAGACATTTTGTCCAGGGATTAAATGTTGATATTCAGAAAGACCTGGCTGTAGCCCAACTCAGTACCGTTAGTGATGCGGTGGAAAAAGCTCAACAAGTTGAAAATGCGAGGTTACAAGTCAAGAACTTCAAAACCAAGAAAAGGGGATTTCCTGGAGTTGCTCAGAGCAAGGGGATAAGGGTACGCATCCTAAGATTGGAAGGGGCAACGAGGCAGTACAACTACCAGGGATGTGAAGTGGTGCCTCACGAAGAGGCTCAGTCTCCGCTTCCCGTGGTCTTTGCGGGTACTGTGGGAAGCCGAATCACACAGAGGAGGTCGGTTGGAAGAAAGAAAGAAAATGTCTGCGTTGTGGGAGCGCGAATCATCAATTCGCAAACTGCCCAGGCCGATCTCGAGAAGGGAGCAAGAACCAACAACCAACCACGACCAACCCTGACCAGTCGAAGGGGGAGGAGAATGGACCAAAGGTGTCGGCTCGGGCGTATGCCCTAGAGCAACATCAAGCCCCTGACTCGTTTGAAGACGTGGAAGGTAAGATTCTGATATTCCACCGTTTGACCACTAGAATGGTATGTGAGACGTTCAATTTGGGAAGGAAAAAGAAGCTATACGAAAGAATTCAATGAGCTTGGCTAGTAAAGGGATACTGATTGGTTAGCTAGGTGCGATACTCAAGTTGACTGTGAGAAGGAAGTAGTAAAATTTTTGTATTCCGGAGAAGGCAATAATAAGGAATTTCGAGGACGAAAATCTTTTAAGAGGGAGAGAGTGTGAGAACCCGTGGATTTTCTTATTTTCTAGACTTTATTTTATTTAATTGCATGCCTTTTCTATATTTTCTTTATTAGAAAAATTTTCTAGATAATTTTTATGAGTAAATATGGTTTCAAAATCATTTTTCTAGTATAAGTTAGTTCATAAGATTTTAGGAGTGTATATCGGGCGTGGGCCCCGCTAGTACGGAAAGTTCGGTAAAAATTCGGCCAATTAGGTTAAGTTTTTTATACAGGGTTAAATTTAGCAGGTGTTAAGAGATGATTAGAGGTTACCAAATGGATTAAGGTTGGAGAGACTAAAGGATAGAGTAGCATTAATGAGAGTGACAAGTGTCACTTTGTGATTTGGTTGGACTTTGACCTTTGGACAAACTTTACCAATAAATCAAAATTGACCAAAATTCATCATCTTGCAAGCTTCTTGTGGCCGAACCTCTCTAAGGGAAAAAGAAAAGAAAACTCTCAACTTCTTGCTCTCAATCTTGCTTAATCTCCCAAACCAACCGATTAAACTTGAAATTTTTCCATAAAAATCCTTCTCTTAGTAGTAGTAAGGTTGTTGGTGAAGTGGTTTGGAAGAAAGTGGTGCTAAGTTGTCTCCTTTCTTGAGTTGGTAAGGTGAGTAGCTAAGGAACCTTTCTTTTGAAATCAATAATGCTCAATTAATGACTTGTTATAGGCATAGAGGTGATTTTGTGTAAGATTTTATAACTTTTGGGAGAGATTGGTGAATTTTTCTATTTATTCTTGATTTTTCTATTTTTATATGTTTAATATTGTGTGGCCATGGATTATGGTTGGGAATGGTTTAGAATGAAGCTATAGTGCGTAAAATGTGGCTTTTTGCGGAAAATTTTCGCTTTGAAAGGAAATTTTGGAATTAGGGTTGCAATTGAACCCATTCTGCCAGGTACTGTTTCCCCTAGTTAGAGACCGAATTAGCCTTGGGTTAAATCATCAAAGTTGTAGGGAATGATATTTTATAGATGCCTGCAAAATTTCAGGCCAATCGGAGCAACGTAACCTGTGAAAAGACTGAAATACCCCTGCTGTCCTGTTTCTGTCCGAACCTGGTAATCAGCTTTGGTAATTGGTTAGTTTGACCAGGAATACTACTGATTTGGAAGTTGAATGTCTTTCCTGACTGTTTATCTTGTATGAGACGAGGGTGTACTTTATCACACTCGTTCTCTTGCATGTACTGAACGAACTGGAATCTATTACTTGTACTTGTTATGTACTTGAAATTGTTACTTGCACTTGTTATGAGATCGTTTGGAAGTGTGTCCAACGATCTTCCTGTTAAACTTGAGCTCAACCTCATGGGGAGTTAATTAAATCGAGCCAGTAAGGGCTTGGTCGAGATAATTGACAATCCATGGGTACCTGTTCCTGGGGAATCTTTGGGTATTGAGACTCTTGATTCCGGTATACTCGAGTATTACCATTCCTGTTCCTGTTTGGCGTTCGGGCCCGGTAAGGGGTGTGTTTGGTGAATGGGGTTTTGGAGTTAAAGTGGTGTTCTATTGGACTGGTTCTTTTATTTGAATGTTGACGGAGGGTCAACGAGGCTGGATCAAGTATAGCAACGGGGATTTGGCTCCTGAGAGCCACCTGTATCCTTTACATTGTGATGTTCATTCTTTTCTCGTATTTGATGTGAATATATGCCTCCAAAGTGTTTTCTCATGAATTCTACTATTTATATTGTTGGTACCTCATTGAGCATTTAGCTCACCCCGTTCCGTTATCCTTGTTTTCCTTACAGGAAACTATCTTTTGGAACTTCAATGTTTTGAGGAATGAGTTGAGCTAGTTAGAAATTCTTTTGCTCTTTTGGTATAGCTCCTCGACAATTTGGAAACCCTAAATGTATCTTAATACAATGTTCCATTTTGGATCTGCAAACTTACTAATATGTATATTTTGAAATGTTTCCTCATGTTTATGTAACATATGTGTTCGGGAATGTACCTACTTTAATGGCGAACAAAGTTTCCTTGTACTTGGTTGGATCCTGCAAGGCGGCGGCCCTTCCATTTCGTTTTGATTCTTGCAGTTTTATTCCGGTTTTGATGGAGGTATGACTGAGTCCCGGCGAGAATTGGGCAGGCGGTCCGCCGAACCCTTCGGTTCGCCTTAGGGTGAGATGGGGCTGTCACAGGTGGTATCAGAGTCTGCTTCGCGTGGTCTATGCGTGGAGTGAGCTTGGGGCCAAATGGTGAATAAGTTTGAAGGACTAAGTGCTCGTTCGAGCGTAAGCTATGAATCATAAATGTACAGGTCTTGAATCTTTCTCATGGTATCTGAGGACCATAGATACGTATGTCAGGTAGGAATTACAAACGTAGATGATTTACTCTTGGGACTGGCCAGCTCGAGTGATGAATTATCTTATTTTGGATGCTTGTGCCCGAGTACGAAAAGGGATGAAAGCCTAGGGTAGAAATGATTTGGGCGCATTAGAAGGCTGATTCTACGGGACTTTATATGATGTGTTAGGGATCACTAAGAATGATGAACCCTGCCTAAGATCTAAATTGTGATATTCTTGTAGAGTATAGATGGAACCCAAGGGGAAAGCTTTTGTTAATTGCTAATGACCCCCTCACTTCCATAGGATTTTTGCTTGTATCTGACTGACTGTTACTGTGTGAATTGTTTGATATAGTCGTGTTATATGCATATTTGCTTTTGAATTGATTCGGACGTAGTATACATAGCTGACTTACTGACCTCGCTAGTTTGTATCTTATATTCGCGCCTCGAGTCTAGATTAGTTAATCCAATGGAAGGAACACGTAGTGGACGAGGTCGGGGCCATGGACGTAGGCAACCCTTGGATGAAGGGGAAAATCGGGAACCAATGCCTGAACCCAACCTTGAACCTGGACTGGACCCTAACATTCAGGTAGCTACCGCTATCCAACGTATGACCGACCTTCTGGCTCACGTAGTGGAATAGAAAGGCCAAAATCCTATTACTCAGCCGGGAAATCCTGGTAATCATGCCGAGGGTGAGGATAAAGCTCTTGAACGATTTCAAAAGTTCTTGCCACCGAAATTTCTTGGAGGACCAGACCCTGACGTGGCCGAGAGGTGGCTAGAGAAGATGATTGATATCTTTGCCGCGTTACACTATACTGAGGAGCGACAGTTGACTTTTGCCGTCTTCCAACTGGAGGGAGCGGCCCGATCTTGGTGGAATATCATAAGACTGAAATGGGAAAGAGAACAAACCCCAAGAACGTGGGTGAATTTCGTGAGAGAGTTCAACACGAAGTATTTCCCACCTCTGATCCAGGAAAAGAAAGACGATGAATTCATTAGGCTTCGGCAGGGAACTGAAACTGTCGCCGAATATGAGAGCCAGTTCACCGGATTGTCTAAATTCGCTCCCGAATTAATTGTAACTGAGCACAGGCGGATAAGACATTTTGTCCAGGGATTAAATGTTGATATTCAGAAAGACCTGGCTGTAGCCCAACTCAGTACCTTTAGTGATGCGGTGGAAAAAGCTCAACAAGTTGAAAATGCGAGGTTACAAGTCAAGAACTTCGAAACCAAGAAAAGGGGATTTCCTGGAGTTGCTCAGAGCAAGGGGATAAGGGTACGCATCCTAAGATTGGAAGGGGCAACGAGGCAGTACAACTACCAGGGATGTGAAGTGGTGCCTCACGAAGAGGCTCAGTCTCCGCTTCCCGTGGTCCTTGCGGGTACTGTGGGAAGCCGAATCACACAGAGGAGGTTTGTTGGAAGAAAGGAAGAAAATGTCTGCGTTGTGGGAGCGCGAATCATCAATTCGCAAACTGCCCAGGCCGATCTCGAGAAGGGAGCAAGAACCAACAACCAACCACGACCAACCCTGACCAGTCGAAGGGGGAGGAGAATGGACCAAAGGTGTCGGCTCGGGCGTATGCCCTAGAGCAACATCAAGCCCCTGACTCGTTTGAAGACGTGGAAGGTAAGATTCTGATATTCCACCGTTTGACCACTAGAATGGTATATGAGACGTTCAATTTGGGAAGGAAAAAGAAGCTATACGAAAGAATTCAATGAGCTTGGCTAGTAAAGGGATACTGATTGGTTAGCTAGGTGCGATACTCAAGTTGACTGTGAGAAGGAAGTAGTAAAATTTTTGTATTCCGGAGAAGGCAATAATAAGGAATTTCGAGGACGAAATTCTTTTAAGAGGGAGAGAGTGTGAGAACCCGTGGATTTTCTTATTTTCTAGACTTTATTTTATTTAATTGCATGCCTTTTCTATATTTTCTTTATTAGAAAAATTTTCTAGATAATTTTTATGAGTAAATATGGTTTCAAAATCATTTTTCTAGTATAAGTTAGTTCATAAGATTTTAGGAGTGTATATCGGGCGTGGGCCCCGCTAGTACGGAAAGTTCGGTAAAAATTTGGCCAATTAGGTTAAGTTTTTTATACAGGGTTAAATTTAGCAGGTGTTAAGAGATGATTAGAGGTTACCAAATGGATTAAGGTTGGAGAGACTAAAGGATAGAGTAGCATTAATGAGAGTGACAAGTGTCACTTTGTGATTTGGTTGGACTTTGACCTTTGGACAAACTTTACCAATAAATCAAAATTGACCAAAATTCATCATCTTGCAAGCTTCTTGTGGCCGAACCTCTCTAAGGGAAAAAGAAAAGAAAACTCTCAACTTCTTGCTCTCAATCTTGCTTAATCTCCCAAACCAACCGATTAAACTTGAAATTTTTCCATAAAAATCCTTCTCTTAGTAGTAGTAAGGTTGTTGGTGAAGTGGTTTGGAAGAAAGTGGTGCTAAGTTGTCTCCTTTCTTGAGTTGGTAAGGTGAGTAGCTAAGGAACCTTTCTTTTGAAATCAATAATGCTCAATTAATGACTTGTTATAGGCATAGAGGTGATTTTGTGTAAGATTTTATAACTTTTGGGAGAGATTGGTGAATTTTTCTATTTATTCATGATTTTTCTGTTTTTATATGTTTAATATTGTGTGGCCATGGATTATGGTTGGGAATGGTTTAGAATGAAGCTATAGTGCGTAAAATGTGGCTTTTTGCGGAAAATTTTCGCTTTGAAAGGAATTTTGGAATTAGGGTTGCAATTGAACCCATTCTGCCCGGTACTGTTTCCCCTAGTTAGAGACCGAATTAGCCTTGGGTTAAATCATCAAAGTTGTAGGGAATGATATTTTATAGATGCCTGCAAAATTTCAGGCCAATCGGAGCAACGTAACCTGTGAAAAGACTGAAATACCCCTGCTGTCCTGTTTCTGTCCGAACCTGGTAATCAGCTTTGGTAATTGGTTAGTTTGACCAGGAATACTACTGATTTGGAAGTTGAATGTCTTTCCTGACTGTTTATCTTATATGAGACGAGGGTGTACTTTATCACACTCATTCTCTTGCATGTACTGAACGAACTGGAATCTATTACTTGTACTTGTTATGTACTTGAAATTGTTACTTGCACTTGTTATGAGATCGTTTGGAAGTGTGTCCAACGATCTTCCTGTTAAACTTGAGCTCAACCTCATGGGGAGTTAATTAAATCGAGCCAGTAAGGGCTTGGTCGAGATAATTGACAATCCATGGGTACCTGTTCCTGGGGAATCTTTGGGTATTGAGACTCTTGATTCCGGTATACTCGAGTATTACCATTCCTGTTCCTGTTTGGCGTTCGGGCCCGGTAAGGGGTGTGTTTGGTGAATGGGGTTTTGGAGTTAAAGTGGTGTTCTATTGGACTGGTTCTTTTATTTGAATGTTGACGGAGGGTCAACGAGGCTGGATCAAGTATAGCAACGGGGATTTGGCTCCTGAGAGCCACCTGTATCCTTTACATTGTGATGTTCATTCTTTTCTCGTATTTGATGTGAATATATGCCTCCAAAGTGTTTTCTCATGAATTCTACTATTTATATTGTTGGTACCTCATTGAGCATTTAGCTCACCCCGTTCCGTTATCCTTGTTTTCCTTACAGGAAACTATCTTTTGGAACTTCAATGTTTTGAGGAATGAGTTGAGCTAGTTAGAAATTCTTTTGCTCTTTTGGTATAGCTCCTCGACAATTTGGAAACCCTAAATGTATCTTAATACAATGTTCCATTTTGGATCTGCAAACTTACTAATATGTATATTTTGAAATGTTTCCTCATGTTTATGTAACATATGTGTTCGGGAATGTACCTACTTTAATGGCGAACAAAGTTTCCTTGTACTTGGTTGGATCCTGCAAGGCGGCGGCCCTTCCATTTCGTTTTGATTCTTGCAGTTTTATTCCGGTTTTGATGGAGGTATGACTGAGTCCCGGCGAGAATTGGGCAGGCGGTCCGCCGAACCCTTCGGTTCGCCTTAGGGTGAGATGGGGCTGTCACAGGTGGTATCAGAGTCTGCTTCGCGTGGTCTATGCGTGGAGTGAGCTTGGGGCCAAATGGTGAATAAGTTTGAAGGACTAAGTGCTCGTTCGAGCGTAAGCTATGAATCATAAATGTACAGGTCTTGAATCTTTCTCATGGTATCTGAGGACCATAGATACGTATGTCAGGTAGGAATTACAAACGTAGATGATTTACTCTTGGGACTGGCCAGCTCGAGTGATGAATTATCTTATTTTGGATGCTTGTGCCCGAGTACGAAAAGGGATGAAAGCCTAGGGTAGAAATGATTTGGGCGCATTAGAAGGCTGATTCTACGGGACTTTATATGATGTGTTAGGGATCACTAAGAATGATGAACCCTGCCTAAGATCTAAATTGTGATATTCTTGTAGAGTATAGATGGAACCCAAGGGGAAAGCTTTTGTTAATTGCTAATGACCCCCTCACTTCCATAGGATTTTTGCTTGTATCTGACTGACTGTTACTGTGTGAATTGTTTGATATAGTCGTGTTATATGCATATTTGCTTTTGAATTGATTCGGACGTAGTATACATAGCTGACTTACTGACCTCGCTAGTTTGTATCTTATATTCGCGCCTCGAGTCTAGATTAGTTAATCCAATGGAAGGAACACGTAGTGGACGAGGTCGGGGCCATGGACGTAGGCAACCCTTGGATGAAGGGGAAAATCGGGAACCAATGCCTGAACCCAACCTTGAACCTGGACTGGACCCTAACATTCAGGTAGCTACCGCTATCCAACGTATGACCGACCTTCTGGCTCACGTAGTGGAATAGAAAGGCCAAAATCCTATTACTCAGCCGGGAAATCCTGGTAATCATGCCGAGGGTGAGGATAAAGCTCTTGAACGATTTCAAAAGTTCTTGCCACCGAAATTTCTTGGAGGACCAGACCCTGACGTGGCCGAGAGGTGGCTAGAGAAGATGATTGATATCTTTGCCGCGTTACACTATACTGAGGAGCGACAGTTGACTTTTGCCGTCTTCCAACTGGAGGGAGCGGCCCGATCTTGGTGGAATATCATAAGACTGAAATGGGAAAGAGAACAAACCCCAAGAACGTGGGTGAATTTCGTGAGAGAGTTCAACACGAAGTATTTCCCACCTCTGATCCAGGAAAAGAAAGACGATGAATTCATTAGGCTTCGGCAGGGAACTGAAACTGTCGCCGAATATGAGAGCCAGTTCACCGGATTGTCTAAATTCGCTCCCGAATTAATTGTAACTGAGCACAGGCGGATAAGACATTTTGTCCAGGGATTAAATGTTGATATTCAGAAAGACCTGGCTGTAGCCCAACTCAGTACCTTTAGTGATGCGGTGGAAAAAGCTCAACAAGTTGAAAATGCGAGGTTACAAGTCAAGAACTTCGAAACCAAGAAAAGGGGATTTCCTGGAGTTGCTCAGAGCAAGGGGATAAGGGTACGCATCCTAAGATTGGAAGGGGCAACGAGGCAGTACAACTACCAGGGATGTGAAGTGGTGCCTCACGAAGAGGCTCAGTCTCCGCTTCCCGTGGTCCTTGCGGGTACTGTGGGAAGCCGAATCACACAGAGGAGGTTTGTTGGAAGAAAGGAAGAAAATGTCTGCGTTGTGGGAGCGCGAATCATCAATTCGCAAACTGCCCAGGCCGATCTCGAGAAGGGAGCAAGAACCAACAACCAACCACGACCAACCCTGACCAGTCGAAGGGGGAGGAGAATGGACCAAAGGTGTCGGCTCGGGCGTATGCCCTAGAGCAACATCAAGCCCCTGACTCGTTTGAAGACGTGGAAGGTAAGATTCTGATATTCCACCGTTTGACCACTAGAATGGTATATGAGACGTTCAATTTGGGAAGGAAAAAGAAGCTATACGAAAGAATTCAATGAGCTTGGCTAGTAAAGGGATACTGATTGGTTAGCTAGGTGCGATACTCAAGTTGACTGTGAGAAGGAAGTAGTAAAATTTTTGTATTCCGGAGAAGGCAATAATAAGGAATTTCGAGGACGAAATTCTTTTAAGAGGGAGAGAGTGTGAGAACCCGTGGATTTTCTTATTTTCTAGACTTTATTTTATTTAATTGCATGCCTTTTCTATATTTTCTTTATTAGAAAAATTTTCTAGATAATTTTTATGAGTAAATATGGTTTCAAAATCATTTTTCTAGTATAAGTTAGTTCATAAGATTTTAGGAGTGTATATCGGGCGTGGGCCCCGCTAGTACGGAAAGTTCGGTAAAAATTTGGCCAATTAGGTTAAGTTTTTTATACAGGGTTAAATTTAGCAGGTGTTAAGAGATGATTAGAGGTTACCAAATGGATTAAGGTTGGAGAGACTAAAGGATAGAGTAGCATTAATGAGAGTGACAAGTGTCACTTTGTGATTTGGTTGGACTTTGACCTTTGGACAAACTTTACCAATAAATCAAAATTGACCAAAATTCATCATCTTGCAAGCTTCTTGTGGCCGAACCTCTCTAAGGGAAAAAGAAAAGAAAACTCTCAACTTCTTGCTCTCAATCTTGCTTAATCTCCCAAACCAACCGATTAAACTTGAAATTTTTCCATAAAAATCCTTCTCTTAGTAGTAGTAAGGTTGTTGGTGAAGTGGTTTGGAAGAAAGTGGTGCTAAGTTGTCTCCTTTCTTGAGTTGGTAAGGTGAGTAGCTAAGGAACCTTTCTTTTGAAATCAATAATGCTCAATTAATGACTTGTTATAGGCATAGAGGTGATTTTGTGTAAGATTTTATAACTTTTGGGAGAGATTGGTGAATTTTTCTATTTATTCTTGATTTTTCTATTTTTATATGTTTAATATTGTGTGGCCATGGATTATGGTTGGGAATGGTTTAGAATGAAGCTATAGTGCGTAAAATGTGGCTTTTTGCGGAAAATTTTCGCTTTGAAAGGAAATTTTGGAATTAGGGTTGCAATTGAACCCATTCTGCCAGGTACTGTTTCCCCTAGTTAGAGACCGAATTAGCCTTGGGTTAAATCATCAAAGTTGTAGGGAATGATATTTTATAGATGCCTGCAAAATTTCAGGCCAATCGGAGCAACGTAACCTGTGAAAAGACTGAAATACCCCTGCTGTCCTGTTTCTGTCCGAACCTGGTAATCAGCTTTGGTAATTGGTTAGTTTGACCAGGAATACTACTGATTTGGAAGTTGAATGTCTTTCCTGACTGTTTATCTTGTATGAGACGAGGGTGTACTTTATCACACTCGTTCTCTTGCATGTACTGAACGAACTGGAATCTATTACTTGTACTTGTTATGTACTTGAAATTGTTACTTGCACTTGTTATGAGATCGTTTGGAAGTGTGTCCAACGATCTTCCTGTTAAACTTGAGCTCAACCTCATGGGGAGTTAATTAAATCGAGCCAGTAAGGGCTTGGTCGAGATAATTGACAATCCATGGGTACCTGTTCCTGGGGAATCTTTGGGTATTGAGACTCTTGATTCCGGTATACTCGAGTATTACCATTCCTGTTCCTGTTTGGCGTTCGGGCCCGGTAAGGGGTGTGTTTGGTGAATGGGGTTTTGGAGTTAAAGTGGTGTTCTATTGGACTGGTTCTTTTATTTGAATGTTGACGGAGGGTCAACGAGGCTGGATCAAGTATAGCAACGGGGATTTGGCTCCTGAGAGCCACCTGTATCCTTTACATTGTGATGTTCATTCTTTTCTCGTATTTGATGTGAATATATGCCTCCAAAGTGTTTTCTCATGAATTCTACTATTTATATTGTTGGTACCTCATTGAGCATTTAGCTCACCCCGTTCCGTTATCCTTGTTTTCCTTACAGGAAACTATCTTTTGGAACTTCAATGTTTTGAGGAATGAGTTGAGCTAGTTAGAAATTCTTTTGCTCTTTTGGTATAGCTCCTCGACAATTTGGAAACCCTAAATGTATCTTAATACAATGTTCCATTTTGGATCTGCAAACTTACTAATATGTATATTTTGAAATGTTTCCTCATGTTTATGTAACATATGTGTTCGGGAATGTACCTACTTTAATGGCGAACAAAGTTTCCTTGTACTTGGTTGGATCCTGCAAGGCGGCGGCCCTTCCATTTCGTTTTGATTCTTGCAGTTTTATTCCGGTTTTGATGGAGGTATGACTGAGTCCCGGCGAGAATTGGGCAGGCGGTCCGCCGAACCCTTCGGTTCGCCTTAGGGTGAGATGGGGCTGTCACAGGTGGTATCAGAGTCTGCTTCGCGTGGTCTATGCGTGGAGTGAGCTTGGGGCCAAATGGTGAATAAGTTTGAAGGACTAAGTGCTCGTTCGAGCGTAAGCTATGAATCATAAATGTACAGGTCTTGAATCTTTCTCATGGTATCTGAGGACCATAGATACGTATGTCAGGTAGGAATTACAAACGTAGATGATTTACTCTTGGGACTGGCCAGCTCGAGTGATGAATTATCTTATTTTGGATGCTTGTGCCCGAGTACGAAAAGGGATGAAAGCCTAGGGTAGAAATGATTTGGGCGCATTAGAAGGCTGATTCTACGGGACTTTATATGATGTGTTAGGGATCACTAAGAATGATGAACCCTGCCTAAGATCTAAATTGTGATATTCTTGTAGAGTATAGATGGAACCCAAGGGGAAAGCTTTTGTTAATTGCTAATGACCCCCTCACTTCCATAGGATTTTTGCTTGTATCTGACTGACTGTTACTGTGTGAATTGTTTGATATAGTCGTGTTATATGCATATTTGCTTTTGAATTGATTCGGACGTAGTATACATAGCTGACTTACTGACCTCGCTAGTTTGTATCTTATATTCGCGCCTCGAGTCTAGATTAGTTAATCCAATGGAAGGAACACGTAGTGGACGAGGTCGGGGCCATGGACGTAGGCAACCCTTGGATGAAGGGGAAAATCGGGAACCAATGCCTGAACCCAACCTTGAACCTGGACTGGACCCTAACATTCAGGTAGCTACCGCTATCCAACGTATGACCGACCTTCTGGCTCACGTAGTGGAATAGAAAGGCCAAAATCCTATTACTCAGCCGGGAAATCCTGGTAATCATGCCGAGGGTGAGGATAAAGCTCTTGAACGATTTCAAAAGTTCTTGCCACCGAAATTTCTTGGAGGACCAGACCCTGACGTGGCCGAGAGGTGGCTAGAGAAGATGATTGATATCTTTGCCGCGTTACACTATACTGAGGAGCGACAGTTGACTTTTGCCGTCTTCCAACTGGAGGGAGCGGCCCGATCTTGGTGGAATATCATAAGACTGAAATGGGAAAGAGAACAAACCCCAAGAACGTGGGTGAATTTCGTGAGAGAGTTCAACACGAAGTATTTCCCACCTCTGATCCAGGAAAAGAAAGACGATGAATTCATTAGGCTTCGGCAGGGAACTGAAACTGTCGCCGAATATGAGAGCCAGTTCACCGGATTGTCTAAATTCGCTCCCGAATTAATTGTAACTGAGCACAGGCGGATAAGACATTTTGTCCAGGGATTAAATGTTGATATTCAGAAAGACCTGGCTGTAGCCCAACTCAGTACCTTTAGTGATGCGGTGGAAAAAGCTCAACAAGTTGAAAATGCGAGGTTACAAGTCAAGAACTTCGAAACCAAGAAAAGGGGATTTCCTGGAGTTGCTCAGAGCAAGGGGATAAGGGTACGCATCCTAAGATTGGAAGGGGCAACGAGGCAGTACAACTACCAGGGATGTGAAGTGGTGCCTCACGAAGAGGCTCAGTCTCCGCTTCCCGTGGTCCTTGCGGGTACTGTGGGAAGCCGAATCACACAGAGGAGGTTTGTTGGAAGAAAGGAAGAAAATGTCTGCGTTGTGGGAGCGCGAATCATCAATTCGCAAACTGCCCAGGCCGATCTCGAGAAGGGAGCAAGAACCAACAACCAACCACGACCAACCCTGACCAGTCGAAGGGGGAGGAGAATGGACCAAAGGTGTCGGCTCGGGCGTATGCCCTAGAGCAACATCAAGCCCCTGACTCGTTTGAAGACGTGGAAGGTAAGATTCTGATATTCCACCGTTTGACCACTAGAATGGTATATGAGACGTTCAATTTGGGAAGGAAAAAGAAGCTATACGAAAGAATTCAATGAGCTTGGCTAGTAAAGGGATACTGATTGGTTAGCTAGGTGCGATACTCAAGTTGACTGTGAGAAGGAAGTAGTAAAATTTTTGTATTCCGGAGAAGGCAATAATAAGGAATTTCGAGGACGAAATTCTTTTAAGAGGGAGAGAGTGTGAGAACCCGTGGATTTTCTTATTTTCTAGACTTTATTTTATTTAATTGCATGCCTTTTCTATATTTTCTTTATTAGAAAAATTTTCTAGATAATTTTTATGAGTAAATATGGTTTCAAAATCATTTTTCTAGTATAAGTTAGTTCATAAGATTTTAGGAGTGTATATCGGGCGTGGGCCCCGCTAGTACGGAAAGTTCGGTAAAAATTTGGCCAATTAGGTTAAGTTTTTTATACAGGGTTAAATTTAGCAGGTGTTAAGAGATGATTAGAGGTTACCAAATGGATTAAGGTTGGAGAGACTAAAGGATAGAGTAGCATTAATGAGAGTGACAAGTGTCACTTTGTGATTTGGTTGGACTTTGACCTTTGGACAAACTTTACCAATAAATCAAAATTGACCAAAATTCATCATCTTGCAAGCTTCTTGTGGCCGAACCTCTCTAAGGGAAAAAGAAAAGAAAACTCTCAACTTCTTGCTCTCAATCTTGCTTAATCTCCCAAACCAACCGATTAAACTTGAAATTTTTCCATAAAAATCCTTCTCTTAGTAGTAGTAAGGTTGTTGGTGAAGTGGTTTGGAAGAAAGTGGTGCTAAGTTGTCTCCTTTCTTGAGTTGGTAAGGTGAGTAGCTAAGGAACCTTTCTTTTGAAATCAATAATGCTCAATTAATGACTTGTTATAGGCATAGAGGTGATTTTGTGTAAGATTTTATAACTTTTGGGAGAGATTGGTGAATTTTTCTATTTATTCTTGATTTTTCTATTTTTATATGTTTAATATTGTGTGGCCATGGATTATGGTTGGGAATGGTTTAGAATGAAGCTATAGTGCGTAAAATGTGGCTTTTTGCGGAAAATTTTCGCTTTGAAAGGAAATTTTGGAATTAGGGTTGCAATTGAACCCATTCTGCCAGGTACTGTTTCCCCTAGTTAGAGACCGAATTAGCCTTGGGTTAAATCATCAAAGTTGTAGGGAATGATATTTTATAGATGCCTGCAAAATTTCAGGCCAATCGGAGCAACGTAACCTGTGAAAAGACTGAAATACCCCTGCTGTCCTGTTTCTGTCCGAACCTGGTAATCAGCTTTGGTAATTGGTTAGTTTGACCAGGAATACTACTGATTTGGAAGTTGAATGTCTTTCCTGACTGTTTATCTTGTATGAGACGAGGGTGTACTTTATCACACTCGTTCTCTTGCATGTACTGAACGAACTGGAATCTATTACTTGTACTTGTTATGTACTTGAAATTGTTACTTGCACTTGTTATGAGATCGTTTGGAAGTGTGTCCAACGATCTTCCTGTTAAACTTGAGCTCAACCTCATGGGGAGTTAATTAAATCGAGCCAGTAAGGGCTTGGTCGAGATAATTGACAATCCATGGGTACCTGTTCCTGGGGAATCTTTGGGTATTGAGACTCTTGATTCCGGTATACTCGAGTATTACCATTCCTGTTCCTGTTTGGCGTTCGGGCCCGGTAAGGGGTGTGTTTGGTGAATGGGGTTTTGGAGTTAAAGTGGTGTTCTATTGGACTGGTTCTTTTATTTGAATGTTGACGGAGGGTCAACGAGGCTGGATCAAGTATAGCAACGGGGATTTGGCTCCTGAGAGCCACCTGTATCCTTTACATTGTGATGTTCATTCTTTTCTCGTATTTGATGTGAATATATGCCTCCAAAGTGTTTTCTCATGAATTCTACTGTTTATATTGTTGGTACCTCATTGAGCATTTAGCTCACCCCGTTCCGTTATCCTTGTTTTCCTTACAGGAAACTATCTTTTGGAACTTCAATGTTTTGAGGAATGAGTTGAGCTAGTTAGAAATTCTTTTGCTCTTTTGGTATAGCTCCTCGACAATTTGGAAACCCTAAATGTATCTTAATACAATGTTCCATTTTGGATCTGCAAACTTACTAATATGTATATTTTGAAATGTTTCCTCATGTTTATGTAACATATGTATTCGGGAATGTACCTACTTTCATGGCGAACAAAGTTTCCTTGTACTTGGTTGGATCCTGCATGGCGGCGGCCCTTCCATTTCGTTTTGATTCTTGCAGTTTTATTCCGGTTTTGATGGAGGTATGACTGAGTCCCGGCGAGAATTGGGCAGGCGGTCCGCCGAACCCTTCGGTTCGCCTTAGGGTGAGATGGGGCTGTCACAGGTGGTATCAGAGTCTGCTTCGCGTGGTCTATGCGTGGAGTGAGCTTGGGGCCAAATGGTGAATAAGTTTGAAGGACTAAGTGCTCATTCGAGCGTAAGCTATGAATCATAAATGTACAGGTCTTGAATCTTTCTCATGGTATCTGAGGACCATAGATACGTATGTCAGGTAGGAATTACAAACGTAGATGATTTACTCTTGGGACTGGCCAGCTCGAGTGATGAATTATCTTATTTTGGATTCTTGTGCCCGAGTACGAAAAGGGATGAAAGCCTAGGGTAGAAATGATTTGGGCGCATTAGAAGGCTGATTCTACGGGACTTTATATGATGTGTTAGGGATCACTAAGAATGATGAACCCTGCCTAAGATCTAAATTGTGATATTCTTGTAGAGTATAGATGGAACCCAAGGGGAAAGCTTTTGTTAATTGCTAATGACCCCCTCACTTCCATAGGATTTTTGCTTGTATCTGACTGACTGTTACTGTGTGAATTGTTTGATATAGTCGTGTTATATGCATATTTGCTTTTGAATTGATTCGGACGTAGTATACATAGCTGACTTACTGACCTCGCTAGTTTGTATCTTATATTCGCGCCTCGAGTCTAGATTAGTTAATCCAATGGAAGGAACACGTAGTGGACGAGGTCGGGGCCATGGACGTAGGCAACCCTTGGATGAAGGGGAAAATCGGGAACCAATGCCTGAACCCAACCTTGAACCTGGACTGGACCCTAACATTCAGGTAGCTACCGCTATCCAACGTATGACCGACCTTCTGGCTCACGTAGTGGAATAGAAAGGCCAAAATCCTATTACTCAGCCGGGAAATCCTGGTAATCATGCCGAGGGTGAGGATAAAGCTCTTGAACGATTTCAAAAGTTCTTGCCACCGAAATTTCTTGGAGGACCAGACCCTGACGTGGCCGAGAGGTGGCTAGAGAAGATGATTGATATCTTTGCCGCGTTACACTATACTGAGGAGCGACAGTTGACTTTTGCCGTCTTCCAACTGGAGGGAGCGGCCCGATCTTGGTGGAATATCATAAGACTGAAATGGGAAAGAGAACAAACCCCAAGAACGTGGGTGAATTTCGTGAGAGAGTTCAACACGAAGTATTTCCCACCTCTGATCCAGGAAAAGAAAGACGATGAATTCATTAGGCTTCGGCAGGGAACTGAAACTGTCGCCGAATATGAGAGCCAGTTCACCGGATTGTCTAAATTCGCTCCCGAATTAATTGTAACTGAGCACAGGCGGATAAGACATTTTGTCCAGGGATTAAATGTTGATATTCAGAAAGACCTGGCTGTAGCCCAACTCAGTACCTTTAGTGATGCGGTGGAAAAAGCTCAACAAGTTGAAAATGCGAGGTTACAAGTCAAGAACTTCGAAACCAAGAAAAGGGGATTTCCTGGAGTTGCTCAGAGCAAGGGGATAAGGGTACGCATCCTAAGATTGGAAGGGGCAACGAGGCAGTACAACTACCAGGGATGTGAAGTGGTGCCTCACGAAGAGGCTCAGTCTCCGCTTCCCGTGGTCCTTGCGGGTACTGTGGGAAGCCGAATCACACAGAGGAGGTTTGTTGGAAGAAAGGAAGAAAATGTCTGCGTTGTGGGAGCGCGAATCATCAATTCGCAAACTGCCCAGGCCGATCTCGAGAAGGGAGCAAGAACCAACAACCAACCACGACCAACCCTGACCAGTCGAAGGGGGAGGAGAATGGACCAAAGGTGTCGGCTCGGGCGTATGCCCTAGAGCAACATCAAGCCCCTGACTCGTTTGAAGACGTGGAAGGTAAGATTCTGATATTCCACCGTTTGACCACTAGAATGGTATATGAGACGTTCAATTTGGGAAGGAAAAAGAAGCTATACGAAAGAATTCAATGAGCTTGGCTAGTAAAGGGATACTGATTGGTTAGCTAGGTGCGATACTCAAGTTGACTGTGAGAAGGAAGTAGTAAAATTTTTGTATTCCGGAGAAGGCAATAATAAGGAATTTCGAGGACGAAATTCTTTTAAGAGGGAGAGAGTGTGAGAACCCGTGGATTTTCTTATTTTCTAGACTTTATTTTATTTAATTGCATGCCTTTTCTATATTTTCTTTATTAGAAAAATTTTCTAGATAATTTTTATGAGTAAATATGGTTTCAAAATCATTTTTCTAGTATAAGTTAGTTCATAAGATTTTAGGAGTGTATATCGGGCGTGGGCCCCGCTAGTACGGAAAGTTCGGTAAAAATTTGGCCAATTAGGTTAAGTTTTTTATACAGGGTTAAATTTAGCAGGTGTTAAGAGATGATTAGAGGTTACCAAATGGATTAAGGTTGGAGAGACTAAAGGATAGAGTAGCATTAATGAGAGTGACAAGTGTCACTTTGTGATTTGGTTGGACTTTGACCTTTGGACAAACTTTACCAATAAATCAAAATTGACCAAAATTCATCATCTTGCAAGCTTCTTGTGGCCGAACCTCTCTAAGGGAAAAAGAAAAGAAAACTCTCAACTTCTTGCTCTCAATCTTGCTTAATCTCCCAAACCAACCGATTAAACTTGAAATTTTTCCATAAAAATCCTTCTCTTAGTAGTAGTAAGGTTGTTGGTGAAGTGGTTTGGAAGAAAGTGGTGCTAAGTTGTCTCCTTTCTTGAGTTGGTAAGGTGAGTAGCTAAGGAACCTTTCTTTTGAAATCAATAATGCTCAATTAATGACTTGTTATAGGCATAGAGGTGATTTTGTGTAAGATTTTATAACTTTTGGGAGAGATTGGTGAATTTTTCTATTTATTCTTGATTTTTCTATTTTTATATGTTTAATATTGTGTGGCCATGGATTATGGTTGGGAATGGTTTAGAATGAAGCTATAGTGCGTAAAATGTGGCTTTTTGCGGAAAATTTTCGCTTTGAAAGGAAATTTTGGAATTAGGGTTGCAATTGAACCCATTCTGCCAGGTACTGTTTCCCCTAGTTAGAGACCGAATTAGCCTTGGGTTAAATCATCAAAGTTGTAGGGAATGATATTTTATAGATGCCTGCAAAATTTCAGGCCAATCGGAGCAACGTAACCTGTGAAAAGACTGAAATACCCCTGCTGTCCTGTTTCTGTCCGAACCTGGTAATCAGCTTTGGTAATTGGTTAGTTTGACCAGGAATACTACTGATTTGGAAGTTGAATGTCTTTCCTGACTGTTTATCTTGTATGAGACGAGGGTGTACTTTATCACACTCGTTCTCTTGCATGTACTGAACGAACTGGAATCTATTACTTGTACTTGTTATGTACTTGAAATTGTTACTTGCACTTGTTATGAGATCGTTTGGAAGTGTGTCCAACGATCTTCCTGTTAAACTTGAGCTCAACCTCATGGGGAGTTAATTAAATCGAGCCAGTAAGGGCTTGGTCGAGATAATTGACAATCCATGGGTACCTGTTCCTGGGGAATCTTTGGGTATTGAGACTCTTGATTCCGGTATACTCGAGTATTACCATTCCTGTTCCTGTTTGGCGTTCGGGCCCGGTAAGGGGTGTGTTTGGTGAATGGGGTTTTGGAGTTAAAGTGGTGTTCTATTGGACTGGTTCTTTTATTTGAATGTTGACGGAGGGTCAACGAGGCTGGATCAAGTATAGCAACGGGGATTTGGCTCCTGAGAGCCACCTGTATCCTTTACATTGTGATGTTCATTCTTTTCTCGTATTTGATGTGAATATATGCCTCCAAAGTGTTTTCTCATGAATTCTACTGTTTATATTGTTGGTACCTCATTGAGCATTTAGCTCACCCCGTTCCGTTATCCTTGTTTTCCTTACAGGAAACTATCTTTTGGAACTTCAATGTTTTGAGGAATGAGTTGAGCTAGTTAGAAATTCTTTTGCTCTTTTGGTATAGCTCCTCGACAATTTGGAAACCCTAAATGTATCTTAATACAATGTTCCATTTTGGATCTGCAAACTTACTAATATGTATATTTTGAAATGTTTCCTCATGTTTATGTAACATATGTATTCGGGAATGTACCTACTTTCATGGCGAACAAAGTTTCCTTGTACTTGGTTGGATCCTGCATGGCGGCGGCCCTTCCATTTCGTTTTGATTCTTGCAGTTTTATTCCGGTTTTGATGGAGGTATGACTGAGTCCCGGCGAGAATTGGGCAGGCGGTCCGCCGAACCCTTCGGTTCGCCTTAGGGTGAGATGGGGCTGTCACAGGTGGTATCAGAGTCTGCTTCGCGTGGTCTATGCGTGGAGTGAGCTTGGGGCCAAATGGTGAATAAGTTTGAAGGACTAAGTGCTCATTCGAGCGTAAGCTATGAATCATAAATGTACAGGTCTTGAATCTTTCTCATGGTATCTGAGGACCATAGATACGTATGTCAGGTAGGAATTACAAACGTAGATGATTTACTCTTGGGACTGGCCAGCTCGAGTGATGAATTATCTTATTTTGGATTCTTGTGCCCGAGTACGAAAAGGGATGAAAGCCTAGGGTAGAAATGATTTGGGCGCATTAGAAGGCTGATTCTACGGGACTTTATATGATGTGTTAGGGATCACTAAGAATGATGAACCCTGCCTAAGATCTAAATTGTGATATTCTTGTAGAGTATAGATGGAACCCAAGGGGAAAGCTTTTGTTAATTGCTAATGACCCCCTCACTTCCATAGGATTTTTGCTTGTATCTGACTGACTGTTACTGTGTGAATTGTTTGATATAGTCGTGTTATATGCATATTTGCTTTTGAATTGATTCGGACGTAGTATACATAGCTGACTTACTGACCTCGCTAGTTTGTATCTTATATTCGCGCCTCGAGTCTAGATTAGTTAATCCAATGGAAGGAACACGTAGTGGACGAGGTCGGGGCCATGGACGTAGGCAACCCTTGGATGAAGGGGAAAATCGGGAACCAATGCCTGAACCCAACCTTGAACCTGGACTGGACCCTAACATTCAGGTAGCTACCGCTATCCAACGTATGACCGACCTTCTGGCTCACGTAGTGGAATAGAAAGGCCAAAATCCTATTACTCAGCCGGGAAATCCTGGTAATCATGCCGAGGGTGAGGATAAAGCTCTTGAACGATTTCAAAAGTTCTTGCCACCGAAATTTCTTGGAGGACCAGACCCTGACGTGGCCGAGAGGTGGCTAGAGAAGATGATTGATATCTTTGCCGCGTTACACTATACTGAGGAGCGACAGTTGACTTTTGCCGTCTTCCAACTGGAGGGAGCGGCCCGATCTTGGTGGAATATCATAAGACTGAAATGGGAAAGAGAACAAACCCCAAGAACGTGGGTGAATTTCGTGAGAGAGTTCAACACGAAGTATTTCCCACCTCTGATCCAGGAAAAGAAAGACGATGAATTCATTAGGCTTCGGCAGGGAACTCAAACTGTCGCCGAATATGAGAGCCAGTTCACCGGATTGTCTAAATTCGCTCCCGAATTAATTGTAACTGAGCACAGGCGGATAAGACATTTTGTCCAGGGATTAAATATTGATATTCAGAAAGACCTGGCTGTAGCCCAACTCAGTACCTTTTGTGATGTTGTGGAAAAAGCTCAACGAGTTGAAAATCCGAGGTTACAAGTCAAGAACTTCGAAACCAAGAAAAGGGGATTTCCTGGAGTTGCTCAGAGCAAGGGGATAAGGGTACGCATCCTAAGATTGGAAGGGGCAACGGGGGAGTACAACTACCAGGGATGTCAAGTGGTGCCTCACGAAGAGGCTCAGTCTCCGCTTCCCGTGGTCCTTGCGGGTACTGTGGGAAGCCGAATCACATAGAGGAGGTCTGTTGGAAGAAAGGAAGAAAATGTCTGCGTTGTGGGAGCGTGAATCATCAATTCGCAAACTGCCCAGGCCGATCTCGAGAAGGGAGCAAGAACCAACAACCAACCACGACCAACCCTGACCAGTCGAAGGGGGAGGAGAATGGACCAAAGGTGTCGGCTCGGGCGTATGCCCTAGAGCAACATCAAGCCCCTGACTCGTTTGAAGACGTGGAAGGTAAGATTCTGATATTCCACCGTTTGACCACTAGAATGGTGTATGAGACGTTCAATTTGGGAAGGAAAAAGAAGCTATACGAAACAATTCAATGAGCTTGGCTAGTAAAGGGATACTGATTGGTTAGCTAGGTGCGATACTCAAGTTGACTGTGAGAAGGAAGTAGTAAAATTTTTGTATTCCGGAGAAGGCAATAATAAGGAATTTCGAGGACGAAATTCTTTTAAGAGGGAGAGAGTGTGAGAACTCGTGGATTTTCTTATTTTCTAGACTTTATTTTATTTAATTGCATGCCTTTTCTATATTTTCTTTATTAGAAAAATTTTCTAGATAATTTTTATGAGTAAATATGGTTTCAAAATCATTTTTCTAGTATAAGTTAGTTCATGAGATTTTAGGAGTGTATACCGGGCGTGAGCCCCGCTAGTGCGGAAAGTTCGGTAAAAATTCGGCCAATTAGGTTAAGTTTTTTATACAGGGTTTAATTTAGCAGGTGTTAAGAGATGATTAGAGGTTACCAAATGGATTAAGGTTGGAGAGACAAAAGGATAGAGTAGCATTAATGAGAGTGACAAGTGTCACTTTGTGATTTGGTTGGACTTTGACCCTTGGACCAACTTTACCAATAAATCAAAAATTGACCAAAATTCATCATCTTGCAAGCTTCTTGTGGCCGAACCTCTCTAAGGGAAAAAGAAAAGAAAACTCTCAACTTCTTGCTCTCAATCTTGCTTAATCTCCCAAATCAACCGATTAAACTTGAAATTTTTCCATAAAAATCCTTCTCTTAGTAGTAGTAAGGTTGTTGGGGAAGTGGTTTGGAAGAAAGTGGTGCTAAATTGTCTCCTTTCTTGAGTTGGTAAGGTGAGTAGCTAAGGAACCTTTCTTTTGATATCAATAATGCTCAATTAATTACTTGTTATAGGCATAGAGGTGATTTTGTGTAAGATTTTATAACTTTTGGGAGAGATTGGTGAATTTTTCTATTTATTCATGATTTTTCTGTTTTTATATGTTTAATATTGTGTGGCCATGGATGATGGTTGGGAATGGTTTAGAATGAAGTTATAGTGTGTCGCGCCCCACTTTTTGAAATGTGTGAAAGTAGTGTGTGAGATATGTATGTGAGCGTGTGTGAAAATGAAGATAAAAGGCCGTGGGACTTGAAAATACGACGATTTGGCCAAACAAAGTTCAAAAAGGGTTTTTGAATGGAAAATGGAGTCGCCACTTGGTATAGAGTTAGGGTGTACCAAGTCACCCAAAAAGTGATTTTTGGAAAGAAAAGTAAACAAACCCTTTTTGAAGAATTTTTAGGTCTACGTAACCAAAGCACGGAATCGGGGGTCACATTTGATAAGGGAGAAGGCAAAGGCAAAGCCTAAGGGACTCCCTTACCCTAGCCATAGCTAGTTGCGTGACTTAGCCCCTCTTTTCCTAATTTCTTCTACCCAAAGTATGTGTTGCATGTTGGATATGACTAATGGATATGAAAAAAAATGCAATCCTAAATCTAAAATGTCTCTTACGAGGCTTTTTGGTCCCAACCACATGGGTTGTGGTGGCCAATAAGGAAAGTCCTCATAGAGGTCACGGGTGATGCAAATGAAGACTCAAGTATGAGTGTAAGCGTGCAAATGTAAGGAAAGTGCAAGTGTGCAAATGTAAGAAAAGTGCATGTGTGTCAATTGAGAAAATAAAGGTGTTTGTGTGCTAGTGGATGAAAATATAATAGTAGATACATATAAGTGCAATTGGGTGCAATTTGTGAGGTAGAAAATAAATGATAAAAGAAGAAAAATGTGCAAACATGGCATGTGGATTGAGAAAAATGTAAGTAGTGGAAAAATGTAGATAAAAATGAAAAGGTGATATGCATGAACCTAGAGGAGTGCATCAAGTCGGGTACGGGAATGACTCCTAACTTCACCATTTTGATTTTCCCTTTGATTAGAAGGAAAAACTAGCGTGCTAAGGCTATTTTGTAGCCACACTCGCTCGTTTCCCTTACCAAAAGGAGACTCTCAAGCAAATGTACCCTATACCTAGCATGAGGATGCAAAAACCTAAAATGAAAGGGAAAGGGTTGGAGGGGCATGCCAAATGCTAAAAAGCTAAGAAAAATGCATGAAATGTAGTGAAACATGCAAGTATGTACTAGCGAGGGAGATCCCTAAGGGTCTAGCATTGGACTAGCCCATATCTATGAATTCCTACTAGCGTTGGACTAGTGGAAAACGGGACAATGAGCCACAACTAGCGTTGGACTAGTGTGGTGACGTGCATTCATCCATTATATTCATCCATGACTATAGAAAGCAAGTAGACATGCCAATCACATATAAACACATAGCACATAACACTTAGCATGCTCGACTAGATGCAATAGCCTAATAAAGCAAATTAACACGTAGCAACAAAGGCAAGCAATCAAGCTAATGAACCTATTACATTTGCTAACTAAAACAAAAGGGGAAGGGGAAAAATGGATAAAAATGCTCTCCAAGCCCTATCTATTACAAGCCAAGAGGTGTACACATACCCCATAAAAGGATAACTTGATAAAAGCAAAAGTAAATGAAATAAATGAAAGGAATTAAGGAAAGGCAAGGAAAGCAAAGTAGACATGCAATTCTCACTTAGCACGTTGGATCACATAGGAGAGACAAAAAGGGATAAAAGAAATTATACCTCCCCGTTTATGATGTTAGTAAAGTAAACAAGGCTCAACTTGGGCGAGAGTCACCAAAGAAAAGGATAACTTGGGCTAAAACCATCCAAAGCAAAGGATTAATGCACCAATTTAATGGTAAAAATGTAAATAAGACAATCGGAATCCATCAAACATCGAATCCTTCCTTACTTGCAACTTAAAAATGATCAAGTAATGCATAATTTCTAAGCAAAAGTGAAGCATTGATCAAATTTCTGAAATAGAAAAATGACTAAGGACCCAATAGCAACCATTAATCAATCACTCAAACCCAATCAACACCTTTTGAGAAATTCATGGGTCCAATCGCAAACATTAATCAACCATTTGAGTTCAATCGAAACATTCAAAAACTTCGAAGGTCCCAAAAATAGTACAAAGGGCAAACAACGGTTCAAATTGCAACCAACGTAAGACTTAATTGCAAGAAATTGGAATGTAATTGGGCCTTTGTAGCCTTACTAGAGACTAGAGGGAGCAAAGTATAATAATAATTTTTTTCATGCATGCATACGTAGAAGCTTAAGCTTCTGCAACTGAAAAATGAAGGCTGCTGCCTTTCGTTTCCAAACCTGCGGCAATTTCCAGCAGTGACTCCATCCGTTTCATCATACAAACAAGTTTATCAAACCAGAAATTGTTGACTAAATCAAAACGTGAAATTTTGTTTGCAGGATTAAGGTGGCAAATCTGGTTTGACCGACAACAAAGAAAGCAAGAAAACTGCAGCAAGATTTTTCTTTCGGCAAACATACAATTCATGCAAAACTTTGAATCGGCTCCACTCAACCATGTTAATCACCTCTCAAAAACATTTCAAATAAGTAGTTCAAACAATCAAAAATTTCAGCAAACCGAAGGTGAAGCCTGCTGCATTATCGTTTACAAACTTGCTGCAACTTTCTGCTATAACATGCAGACTCTCGGCAAACAAAAAAATCACATAACAGCTTTAAAACAAATCCCATCAAACCATTGCTCAACACCTCTGAACAAAACATGAACACTTGAAACTAATCAAATGGAACCCAAATAAACATTTCAGCTCTTCAAAGCATCGACTCGAACAGACAAAAGAACATCAAATGTGTGGTCCATTCTCCCTCCCCGTCTCAAACAATCAGTTTTTCTTTATTCCCTGGTTTTTAGTGTAAGTGAGCAAGTTCCACACGACTAAAATCTGATTTAGACATCAAGCCTTGATCACATAATTTCAATCATCCGGGCATGCAAAATTTTGGCAAGAACTTTCAACAATTTTCTGGGTTCTTTATCAAACGTATAACAGTGCAAACCAAATCCCATTCAAAACTCGCAACTTGTTTCATCTAACACTAAAACCGGACATCCAAACAAACAACAAAAGCAGGAAGAGCAGTGACCAGTAGAACAGATTTGCCCGAAACCTTTTCCATTTTTCTGAAATTTTCCTATGCATGAAGATCGGCCCTGACCATCAAATAAAACTTACGGATTCACCGTAAACCCCCATAGACAAACCCCAAACTGCTATTCGTAAACCCAAGTCAGCCCAATGAATTCCTCAACCGTAAACCGCAAGAGCAAAAATCAGCAAGAAAAACCAAACTTAATCACGAGTTTTTGGACTGTTGGGAATGTAACAGAGGGAGTCGGCTGATGAGCAACAAAAAACAGACATAACAACCCTCTGTAAACTATTAGGAAGCCTAGAAAGAGAAATAAAAGTTCCATCCGAAGATCATGTATTAATCCAAAGCAATTTCATGGAGAATATCAAACTGGCTAAGACAGAGAATTGTCGTTACCTCTGGAAGGTTGACTCAGCATGAGAAGGCGCGAAACGTTGTCTGAAACTGTTGGAAGATGAAGTAAGAACTCTCCTTGGCTCACCCTCGAGTGGAATGACAGCAACAGATTTAGATTCCGAATCAAAGGTATCGCAGCCGTCTTTCCCGAAAACCTTAACACTACCGTTGTTCAGCCATGGATCTTCGACCTCGCCTTTTCTTTTCCTTTCTTGACCCGAATCTCCTCCCTTTTCTTTCAGTTATCTCCCCTTTTCTCCGTCAAACCCCAGCTCTTTTTATCTCTCTCGCTCTTCCTCTCTCCGAAACTCTCTCTAGCTCTCTCTTATTTCTCGGTTTTCCTCTCTTTCCTCTCAGTCCCCTCACCAGTGTAGACATCAAATTTTTGGTTTCTAATTTTATTTTTTTTAATTAGTTTAATTTTAGATTTATTTGTTTCAATTTTAGATTTATTTTGGTTGGTTACTGTTTCGTGCCTCTTATTGTATTTTAATTAGTTTACGAGCATTTATTTTATCTACAAATTTGATTGAAAAAAAAAAAGAAAAAAAAGAAAAGGAAAAGAAAGGAAAATTAGCATTTCTTTTTTATCCTTTTATGCCTATTTCCGCTCATTGTATTTAATCTTTTCTTCATTAGTTATTTTTTATTAATTAGTTGTCTATATTTTGTTAAGTTATTATCAAAAAAAAAAAAAAAGGGACCAGCAAGCTGCGTATTTTCGCAGCTTGCAAAGGACAGCCGCATGCCAATCGAAGGGCCAAGGGAGAAGGCTTAGGTGGAGATGATTTGCAGCCATTGAATGGAGGGTTTTGGGGTTTGCTAGCTGGATATAAAAGGAAAGAGAAACCGCAGCCGCAAGGAGGAGAGTTTTGGCAGCTAACGGCTGTAGAAAGAAAACAAGAGAGAAAGGAGAGGTTTTAGGGGGGACGGGCTGAGTGAAAAAGCTGAGAGGGAGAGAAGGAGAAAAAAGGGCGACGGGTAAGAAGATCAAGAAAGAGAGGGACGGCTGCAAATCTAAGAAAGGGAGAGCTAGCAAACAGGAGAGAAAAACAGAGGGTTTGGTGACGGCTGAACTGACGAAAAATTCTGAAGAGGTTCTTTTGACGGCTAAAAACCAGAGAGAGCAGGGAGAGTTTGGGAGGTTTCTGGGAACGGCAAAAGAAAGAACCAGAAAGGGTCAACGGCTGAAAGGTTTTTGACGGAAAAAGAGAGAAACAAAAAGGCTCATGAGCGGCTGAAGGCTGAAAAATCTTGAGGAAGTAGAGAGTGTGTGTGTGCGACGGAAGAGAAAGGCAGCAAAAGAAGGGCAGCCAAAAGAGAAGGGGGGCTTGGGTTAAGAGAAAAACAACCGCGAGAGAAGGAAAGGCAGAGTGTTTCATCTGGAGAGCAACCAAGGATCATCGAGGATACGGGTGATAGCGCTGCCATTGCCGGTGCTGCTATCTTTCTACCGCCGTTGCGCCGTTGCTGAGGGTACGGGTTTAAGGCAGTGGAATAGGTAACTGTCCACCCTTTTTCTTGTTCATTTCCTGTCGCTAAATGGAGCCCAATTCGCTAAGATGGAACTAGGTTTTGGTTCATTTGCTGCGTCTCTGTTAATTTAATATGCATATCGCATCTGATTTGGCTAAAACTGGAGAGTCGACTTGATTGAAGTCCTAGTTTAGCCTGTTTTTCTGGTTTTTGTTTGGGGTTCGTTTGTATATTGATTGATGAGCTTGCTAGTTTTTGGTTCTAAAAGTGAAAAAAATCTGTCTTGGCCTGTTCGGATGTTGGAGTTACTTGTTCTGGTTGTTGCTGAAACTTATAATTTGATCGATACCTGGGATTTGTTGTTCATTTAATACCCACGTTCATCTTTCTGTTGCACTGATTTTGGTGGTTGTGATTAGTTGTATGTCTGATGTTTCTCTTGGGTCACTTGATGCGGTGTTGATGACCACTTTGATGGGTTTGAGCTGCAATTTTGCAGCAGAAGGTGCAGCAGGAAACTTTAACTGAACTAAACCCGGAATGAATCTTGAATGGGCTATTGATTTGCTAGTCTCCTGGCTTCCTTTTTCGTTTGCATGATTGAGGCTCTACCTCAAATTTTTCCTGAGCTATGTGGGTTGTTAAAATGGGTTCAGTTTTTTTTTTTTTTTCGGAAAGTGTTCTTCGCGGCTTTGCTGCATTTGATGTTCGGTTTCTTTGAGTCGATCATTTAGGGGAATAGATGTTTGTTTGGAGTGTTAACAACCCGAGTTGGAGGTCATGACATTGGGAAGTTTGGGTAGACAAATCACTAAGCATTCATTCCATTACTTCGCATGAACATCTTTTAGCTGGCAGCTGGAATATTGCAGAAAACCTGCGCATTTTTTCTTTTTCTAGTGCTGTCTTGCTGTTTAGTTTTTTTTCCCTTGACGGTCAGCTTCACTACTTGTTTTAATCCTGCAATAAGGGTTGCTGTCTTAATCCTGCAATGATGGAATGGTTTTGATCAAAGCTTGAAAATGAGAAGTGCAGCAGTTTTCATTCTCGGTTGATGAAAGCTTAATAGTTGATGAATCTAACTTTTAATAATTGATACTTACGCATCAAAATTAAGCTGGCAGGACACTAGATATAGCTATCTAAGCATGACAAGATTACATGGCCAAGAACTGAATTTAGAGCACAAAGACTTTGGCTTCAGAAATCTGAAGCAATCAAAAGGCAAGTAACTTGATTTGAGAATTTGATCACCAGCATCAAGGGCTCTGATATCACTATCAAAAGCTTCAGTTTGGATTGACATTTCTGGTTTACAAACCCAAGAGCACTTGGATGCTAACAATATCTGAAATTTGATCACCAAACTTTTTTCCAAGCAAGCTGAAATTATTCACATTAAAACAAGTAAACACCAGAAATTGCAAACTAAGGAGATTATGTTCAGATTTACAATCAAAACGCATTAAACTACCTTCGAAGAAACTTAAATCATCCTAAAAGCTTTGAGCAAAGACGTGCAAAAACATTTGTACTCTCTCAAGAATAAAATTCCTTAATGGTCTTGGCTGAAATCTGGTTCATTCACTACAAAACCATCACAAGATTTGTATTAAAAAAAGGCCACAACAACACATAATCATAGCAAATAAATAACATAAAACTTAGGCGTGAAGAAGGAAAAATGTACCTGAATACTTTTCATCTCCTAACAAGCTAGTGTTTTGTACATGACTTTGGATTAATGAAGGATTGCATGCCCACATTAATGCCTATACAAATGCAAATAGAGCACCATTATATTTCATGCCTTCACACAAAAATAAATAAAAGCAAGCTATACATTACCTGACCAGGAGGAATGATCTGAAACCAATTACTATCCATTAATTCCTTATTGCATCCATGCTGTGAATCTGATTGCAATAGGCCATCGGATGATCCTATCAGATTCAAATTTACATTCTCAACATTATTGGGTGCCCCAACATGATCATAATTGTGAGTTTCATATGCATCTGTGCACACTTTAGTACATTTTCGTCTATCATGTCCAAATGACCTGCGGGAAAAAAATTGCCAAGCACAATCCATAAACAATAAGATTGAATTTATAAAGGCGTATATGAAGTGTACATATATAACTAACATTTTTGGCCTTCTAACATAAAGCCAATGAGTGGATGAAATTTAGCATTGCTCATTCATATCTGGTTTTGCAAAGCTATTCTAACCGTAGAATAAGTCAATTTTAAGAGTAGGTGATTACTTGCAATTTTTGCATCGTCTTCGCTTTCGCTTGTGAGTGGACTGTTTTGCCTTTTGTCCCTTTGTAGCAACAACAATTGGACCAAGAGAAAGTATGGACCAAAGTGGAAACCTTTGCCTGGGAATTCAATCGTATCGTTGGAATTGAGAACTAAATAAGAAGAAGACAGATGACTTTAAAGAGATAGGTGATACCCGAAAGTGTTTCAGGAACCCAAAACCGTTTTCAGCAACCCAAAATCATTTTTAGAAACCCGGTGATTTTTTCACTTAAATATGTAAATTTTTTACTTTTAGTATTAGTAAGTTTAGTTTAAACATAAGTAAATTTTGTCAAATAATAAGTAAATTAAATTACTCAAAGTGTAAATTTCTATTTCTGACTAAAACTTATCTTTCAGGCATATACTTACTAGTTTGAATTAAAAACTTACTTATCTTCTCGACTTGGCAACCCGTTTCTTTTCTAGGTATTTTATGATTAGAACTCCATTCTCTCTCTATATTACAAACCATCATCAAACTAATTGAAAACCTCAATTCTCATATAAACCATTCATCTGAATTTTGTTCCAATCAACCCATTCAACAGATTTATGTTCCAGTCTAATCGTTATGATATAGCAATGGCATTAACAAGCTATTTTGACTCTCCCGGTAAGGGTTTACGTATTAGTAATTTTTTAGGAGGAAGATGAGTTATTCACATGTCCAAAATATCGAAACAACCAGCATAATCTAATCCTTAGTTCAATGAAAGTCACAAATTTGCGGGTAGGTAGATTAGATTATGTTGAATGCCTTTGGCTCTTTACAATGAAATTCAAAATTTTTTCTCATGACAGAGCAAAGACGGTGATATAATTGATTGTGTCTATATGTATCAACAACCAGCATTTGACAATCCTTTCCTCAAAGACCACTGGATTCCGCAGGTTTGCCCCATGCAACACCATTCAAAAGAAAAATAAACAAAAAAATGCAAAAATATGAAGTATGTATAACACCATAATTGATTGATGGTCGGAAACTGTTCTATGAATTTTCTCTCCTTTCCTGACTGAAGAAGAGGGAAGATGTGATTCTACAAAATCTACATGTATCATAGGATGGTAATAAGAATTGCTTCTGCAACACAGATTTACAAGAGTAATAATGGCCAAATTTCCGTGGCATTGCAGACGTTACAATGGAGTAAAAAATTCAAGAGGCTGATAATAAATTTCCATAGAAACAACAGATTCGCAACAATGATTCTAGATCAGTTCAGTTCAATAACATATGCTCCATCAAGCGTATCAACTTAGAATTCCAAAACGGGAGAAACCTCTCTTGCCTGAAGAATTCAAGTTATAAAGCTCATGTTGAGTTACTAATATATTAGTAATTCTCACCCGCACAGAGTAGCAATCACAACATACAAATTTCTCTTTGACATTTCACCAAACATCTTATATGCATTCACAAATTAATCACATTTAACTTAAACGTCTGGTCTCAAGTCCTTTCCTAGATGTTTCACATGGCTATTAAACATATTTTACCCGTAGACAATCAAAACTACAACCATTTCCTAGATGTTTCAACGGACATTTTCAGCCCCAAAATTGCAATAAAATCTTCAAATTCTCAGCCTTGATTTCCCAAGAAAATCTTGACAAACAAAACAAATGAAATATAAATAAATTACAGCAATATAATCAAACGATTTCAAGAGAACATGATGATCTAACCTCGTCACTGCTATTTTTCATATGCTCTTTGGCTGGCTACCACCGTCGCTAACCCTTTTGTTGTGTTTGCATATGGCAGCACTCAAACCCAACCGAACGATGAGAAAGGATAGAAGCAAAGTGTGAACTAAAGATGAAAATTTTGAAGTGAGAAGATTTATTCAATTGTAACAAAGAGAAAGTGTGGATCAAAGTGGAAACCTTTGCTTGGGAATTCAATCGTATCATTGGAACTGGGAACTGAATAAGAAGAAGGTAGATAACTTTAAAGAGAAAGGTGATACCCAAAACCGTTTTCAGGAACCCAAAACCGTTTTTTTACTTAAATATGTACATTTTTTACTTTCAGTATTGGTAAGTTTAATTTAAACAAAAGTAAATTTTGTCAAATAATAAGTAAATTAAATTACTCAAAGTGTAAATTTCTATTTCTGACTAAATCTTATCTTTCAGGCATATACTTACTAGTTTTAATTAAAAACTTACTAAAGTTAATATTAATTATTTTAATATAATATTTAAAAAGTCACTAAAAGATTTGATCTGTCACTAAAGGTAATAGAAACCTATAATAGCAGGTTTCCCTAATATCGTTACCATAACTATAGGCACTGTAGCACTGTCCTGTTTGTACATTTAAATCTTGTGTTTGATTTAGTTGATAATTGATAGTTAAAATCTTGGTTTGGTGAATTCGTTTGCATGATGAAATGGATGAAAGGTTGTAGCTAAAATTTACAGAGACCAGCAATGAGAAAGGAAGCATTCTGCGTGTTTTGCATGAAAATCTGCATGAAAATATTCTAAAAATTGCAGTCTGGTCCCTTGTTTCTTGGATAACTCAACTAGGACCCAATTAATTGAATAATTTCATCAATTTGGTCCTTGGCAGCTTTAGTTTTCGTAATTTCATTGCTTGCTTTGCTTCAATTAACATGCTTTGTCAATTGCACTTAAGTCATGGCTTTAGGGGCTTTACGATTAAGTGAGCTTTGTATTTGCGCATTTCTTTTAGTTTTTCTTAATTAAAGTGGTACCTTGACCTTTTATTGTTTTGAAGCTATTCTTCCTTCATTTGATCATCATTGCAAGGGAGGTATAATTTCTTTTCCCTTTTTGGCTCTCCTACGTGATCCAACGTGCTAAGTGAAAATTGCATGTCTACTTTGCTTTCCTTGCCTTTCTTTAATTCCTTTCATTTATTTTATTCGCTTTTGCTTTTATTAAGTTATTCTTTTATGGGGTATGTGTACACCTCTTGGCTTGTAATAGATAGGGCTTGGAGAGCAATTTTGTCCATTTTTCCCTTCCCCTTTTGTTTTAGTTAGCAAATGTAATAGGTTCATTGCTTGCCTTTGTTGCTATATGTTAAGTTGCTTTACTAGGCTCTTGCATCTAGTCGAGCATGCTAAGTGCTATGTGCTACGTGTTTATAGATGATTTGCATGTCTACTTGCTTTCTATAGTCATAAATGAATGTGATGGATGAATTCACGTCACCACACTAGTCCAATGCTAGTTGTGGCTCATTGTCCCGTTTTCCACTAGTCCAACGCTAGACCCTTAGGGATTTCCCTCGCTAGTCCATACTTGCATGTTTCACTACATTTCATGCATTTTTCTTAGTTTTTTAGCATTTGGCATGCCCCTCCAACCCTTTCCCCTTCATTTTAGGCTTTTGCATCCTCATGCTAGGTATAGGGTACATTTGCCTGAGAGTCCCCTTTCGACAAGGGAAACAAGCGAGTGTGGCTACAAAATAGCCTTAGCACGCTAGTTCTTCCTTCTAATCAAAGGGAAAATTAAAGTCGTGAAATTAGGAGTCATTCCCGTACCCGACTTGATGCATTCCTCTAGGTTCATGAACTCTCATTCTTATCATATCACTCCCTCACCCTCTTATCCACATTTTCTCACTACTTATATCCTTTTCAATACAAATGCCATGTTCACACATTTTTCTTCTTGTCACTTGTTTTTCTACCTCACAAATTGCACCCAATTGCACTTATATGTATTTACTATCATATTTCATCCATTTGCACACAAACACCTTTATTTTCCCAATTTGCACACATGCACTTGTCTTACATTCGCACACATGCACGTTTTCTTACATTTTCACACTTGCACTCATATTTGAGTCTTCATTTGCATCATTCGCGACCTCTATGAGGACTTTCCTTATTGGCCACCACAACTCATGTGGTTGGGACCAAAAGGCCTCGTAAGAGACATTTTAGATTTAGGATTGCATTTTTTTCATATCCATTAGTCATATCCAACATGCAACACATACTTTGGGTAGAAGAAATTAGGAAAAGAAGGGCTAAGTCACGCAACTAGCTTTGGCTAGGGTAAGGGAGTGCCTTAGGCTTTGCCTTTGCCTTCTCCCTTATCAAATGTGACCCCCGATCCCTTGTTTTGGTTACGTAGACCTAAAAATTCTTCAAAAAGGGTTTGTTTACTTTTCTTTCCAAAAAATCACTTTTTGTGTGACTTGGTACACCCTAACTCTATACCAAGTGGCGACTCCATTTTCCATTCAAAAATCCTTTTTGAACTTTATTTGGCCAAATCGTCGCATTTTCAAGTCCCACGGCCATTTATTTTCATTTTCACACACGTTCACATACACATTACACACTACATTCACACCACATCAAAAAGTGGGGCGCGACAGTTGGCGACTCCACTGGGGAGTTCCTAAGTGGGTCCAAGCATTTGATTTGGCTATTCTTTTCCCTTTTCTACCCTTTTTATGCATAGCATTTGGATATTAGAGTTGCATTTTCTATTTTTAGGACCTTTTGCCTCGCGCGCGCATCAAACTATTCCCTCACTTGCGTATGTATGATTGGTTGATTGGATGTATGTTGTACTTGTTTTATCTCGCGCTTTGCATTGCATTTGGGTGGGGGACATACCCTAGAGCCTCACGTTGGTTCTTGATCCCTCCCCTTCAAACGAGCACTAGCATACGTGCATACGCTTTAATTATTTATCCCTCTTTTATTTTTCTTTTAGTGGCTTGTCACGCCACTCCACCCTATTACGATTTTAGGCGACTCACTCGGACTTGTGATCGCGACACGATGTGTGCGTAGCTTGATCCGAGGGGTCACTCAATCTTCCATTTTAAGCTTTGGGTTCATAGCCTTTAGCTTTTGGTTGAAGGTTGAGGATTTTTGATAGATTCACTCATGACATGTAGCCGTGACACGATGTGTGCGTAGCAATGTCTGGGGAATCGCTCGAGCCACCGACAAAGAACCTTGGAATTGATGACCCTCGGTTTCCAAGTCTAAAGGCTCGGGGACCTAAAGCCTACCGAGTCTAGATGTATTAGTGAGCCAATACCTCATGCATCCATGATAGCTTGCCTAGGGTAGAGACTGCCTTACCCTATTAGGGACACTATTCACGAGGGGAGGGATCCAACCCCTCTTTTCCTTTTATTGCTTTATCTCTTTGTATTGCCTTGCTACAACGTGTTATTTGTATTTATCTATTGAACTAACCTTTCTTGGTTTTTGTCTCCATTGCATTCATTAGCCCTAGGAAATAAGAGTCCTGGCATGGCACTCTCTAGGAGCCTACCCTATTTGACGTGACACGTTTAAATTCAATGTTTCACATGCGTAACATGAATACATTTCATTTTAGGCTTACCCTGGCATATAAGGGGTTCCTTTAGGTCACGTTTCATTTGTGTATTGTATATCTATTTGCTTTAATAAACTGGCATCATGCATAAGTGCCATCTAGGGGATCCCACGTTAGGAATAACCGCCTTATGTCTCGGATACTTAATCCAAGGAGACTTGCACGTTTACATTTTGTACCATCCAAAGGGGTAGTACACAAGGTAAGGTAGGATCCGATCATTTTCATAGAGCGATCTTTGGAATATGAGCGTTTAATAATCACTTTTTGGCCATTTTATCAAATTGGTAAAAATCCCTTGCAAAAAGGACATTAATTGGAACATTCACCAATATTTCCTGACTGATGAGACGATAAATAAACTGAGGCCAAAATTTGATTTTAGAAGGCTCATAGACTAATGCGTCAAGCCATTCAGTCCATTGGGTCATTTGATTCATCAATTTCATCTAGTCCATTTTATCAATTTGTTCATTTTTAGGGCAACCTAGTCGATTTTGAATTCATTTGACTAGTTTATCCATTTTAGGGCAATCTAGTCGATGTTTGAATAAAATCACCAATTTCATTCAATTCATTTGATTAGTTTACCCATTCTTAGGTCAACTCAATCAATTTTGAATAAATTCAAATCATTCAGATTCGTTCAATTTCATTTGACCAGTTTACCTATTTTTAGGACAATTCGGTCAATTTTGAATAGATCATCCTTTCACTCGATCGGTTTGATCAATTGATTTCATTCAATTCATTTGATTAGTTTAATTCATTTTTAGGGTTATCCATTCACTTTTCGAACAAATAATCAAATCTCATTCAATACATTTGACCATTTTACCCCTTTTGACACATCATGCGTCGATCAAAATAAGCAATTCATTCGGACTTTCTCCTCATTTTTTAGAACGAATGTTTCTTCTCACTCCAAATTGGTCAAATTTTTTGAATTGATCGGATTCATCAGGTATTGTATGGTACCTACCCTAGAGGATTGCATTTTCATGCTAGGCCTACCCTTGGCATAAAAGGGTTCCCCCATAGGACATGCATACCGATTTTACAATTTTGCTTACTAACTCTGGGTATTTTTCTTTTATTTTTCCCTCTTTCCCCTGCATTCATAAAAATATTTCAATAAGGTGAAAATACCTTTCTATATCTGATAACAATTCTGATCTGATAAAGTTTGAAAATTACATGTATTACTTGATTCTTGGGCAGGCCCTGCAATGTGAATTTGAAAATTCATCTGAAAGCGCTCGTGTAAAACATTTAAGAGATTTCATTGCTCAAAGGGAGAAGGGGGCTATTAAGAGGGAAAAGTGTGTATACATGTGTAAAGGAGTCCCTTAGAATGTTTTTCATATGTATTGCTTTTTAAATTTTTCAAACATTGGCAATAATGAAGCTTTTGTTCAGACGATTATTTGTGTACATTTCATTCTTTATTGAGCTCATTAAGAGATTTTATGATGAATTTTAAGAAATAAAACCGAATTGAGAGTTTTTTCAACCTCTAGCCTGAAAATTCGCAAATGTATGCTCTCTAAAATCCTTGTGTACACTAGATTCGTGATCCGAGCTACACAATAAGAGTGCTCAAAATTAAAAGAGGTCACTCAAAAGGCCCATGAGATACCTTTTCTCCTTCACTTAACCCCAAAATAAAATCAGTCACATTGATTGAGAAATTGCAAATTGAGGCAACTTTTGCTTGAAAATGTCCGCGGTGTCTAATCCGATTCAATCACATCTAAGTGAAAGCAAAAATGTGCATTATTCTTGTTTGTTTTGAAAATTTGGAATGATACTTCGAGCATTCTTTTCTCCACCTATACACGTTTTATCATTTGCTCTCCCATTTGAGCCTTTGAAAGAATAATTTCGTTTCAATTAAGAGCCCTAATGATCACTACCCTATATTGGAAAATTTTCAAAAGAGGAATGAATTTTCAATGACCATTTCGTTACTTTGGTTGTCATGAGGTGTAAGAATGATACTTTGGCCATCGTTTCTACGACCTAAACACCATTTATCCCTTGCATCCTCCTTAGAGCTAAAATTGGTGGTTCTTTTCGAGTGCACATATGATCGCACCCCACATTGGGGAAGGTGATTGGGGAATTTTGAAAAAGAGGAAAAGAAAAAGGGAAAAGCAAAAATGCTAGATTAAGGAGGGAACCGCAAATTGGAGAAATTTGATTCCACTTGGGTTCCAATTTTGAAAAAAAAAAAAGGAAGAGTTTTGTCCGCGTGGATCGCCTATGTTTCACAAATATGGATGAACAAGGGTCTTCCTCAATCAGTTAATTCAGATACATGCCAGAAATTTCGCATTAATGAAAGTTTCCTTTCAGAGTTATTGTAAGGAACGGAATACAAGTCAGGCCATCTTCTTTTCCAATCAAACATTCTATCCCTAGTTATCCCTTTTGAGCCTTCAAAATAAATTATTTCATTTGGCAACCCCTGAGAATCGCAAACCCCACACTGGGGCAAGTTTGAGTTGAAAAAGAAAAAGTCCCAAGAAGTGAAAAGTGATAAAGCAACAAAATCCAAATCACAAGAAGAAAAGAGAATCTCAGTTCAAAAAATAAACTGGGGCAAATTTCAAAGAATGGCAAAAGGCCGAAAAGTCAAAAGAAGAAAGAAAATGAAAGAGACAAAGCCTCAAGTGAGCATAAATTGGGGCAAGTTCTGATTTAGCCCTAAAATAGGGTTGGCACAACAATGCGATCTTAGATTACTTAAACCACTCTTGAAATCTGCCTTCAAACCTTAACTTTTCTAAACACCCCACCAGACCCCATTACAAAAGCCAAAAGTCCTGACTTCTGTTCTTTGCAATGGCCCTGTCAAGAAAATTTCTGATGCCAGAAAATTTTAGCTGTATTTCTGAATTGATTAGGTGTGAGGTTGACACTGCTCTTCATGTGAAAATCCGCGAGGGCACTTTTGAAAAAAAGGGAAAAGAAAAAGGAAAAAGAGAGCGAATGCAAAAGAAAGATGCAAAAAGATTTGATACTGAAGTCCCTGGTGAATGATGAGAAAAATGCGAACAAAGTCTGAGATCTTTGAGTTCAAAATAAGGGCAATTTTGGAAAAATGCGATCTTCAGTGCAATGTCCTTGAAAGTTTTATTCTTTAGCTATCGTTTTCAAGCCAAATTACAAGCTAATAAGTCCATCGTTGACTTATTCCTTCATGACAACCCAAAGTGAGGATTATGCTCATAAGAAATCCATCGATCACTCATGATCATAAGGGTATAACCAGTTTTCGTATGTTTAGCTATCGTTTCTACCCATTTGTTGCAAGCTTAAAGCTTATATGCTGACTCGATTTTCTTAAGAAATAAGGGTGACAAACTATTTGCTTTCACTAAGATGTGAACTTGAATGGATTAGATGCAATTTGAGCACAAAAACAAGACAAATCTTGACTTCTCAAATCAGAAATAACGCCTACTTGATTGGTCCTGAAAGATGAGCCAACAAGAAGTGGCGACCCATTACCCTAAGCAGCGATGCTAAAGTGAGGAAGAAATCTTTGAAATTTGGTATTATTTTGAGAAATTCATCATGAAATTTGCTGTATGAGTTCGAGCGATACTCTTAATTTTCTTCACATTATACGTTGATATTTGATCATTTCCTAGATTTTAGGAAACGCAGTATCTCACTTTGTTCAAATAAATGGAGATGCATCCAAATCAATTTTTGCAATCCAATGGGCCCACATTGGGGCAAAAATCTTTATTTGCAAGATTTTGCAAAATAAGCCCACACTGGGGCAAATTTTTATAATCACTTGAGGATTTCGTCAAAGATCCAAGTAATGTACTTTCAAATCAATCACACTGCTCTTCCCATGAGTAGTAGTTGCATTAATTTTTAAAATAATTTAAGTGCATGTTTACTTTGGCAAGCCCCCTGTGCAGGCATCCATGGCTGAAATCGACGAAGGGGCGTAAGTCAGAATCTTACGAATCAAGGCCTCAAGGAGGAGCAACCATGCCGTAATGCAAATCAATTGATCAGTTGCGCAATAATTGGTGGAAACTGGGGCAAATTATTTTTTGCAAAGATTCTCAAAAAATCAAACTTGAATTTAATTGCTTGTTCCTTGACAAATTTCAATTTGATCTTAGCGCCCGCCGCGCACCCTTCCATTCCCCATTCTTGACAACCACATTGAATTCATTGACTTCAACCACCGTAGCATCGAGTCTATCTCACTAACGCGTGCGTTTTCATTTCCACCACCGTTAGCATCGAGTCTATCTCACTAACGCGTGCGTTTTTTCCACCACCGTTAGCATCGAGTCTATCTCACTAACGCGTGCGTTTTAATTCCACCACCGTTAGCATCGAGTCTATCTCACTAACGTGTGCGTTTTCGCCCTACCACCGTTAGCATCGAGTCTATCTCACTAACGTGTGCGTTTTTGTCCAACCACCGTTAGCATCGAGTCTATCTCACTAACGTGTGCGTTTTTGTCCAACCACCGTTAGCATCGAGTTTACCTCACTAACGTGTGTGTTTTATTCCAACCTCGGCAGAACTGGGTTCTATCCCGCTGACCGCTTATATCACGTTGGAACTGGGTTTTATCCCGCCAACCTCGGCAGAACTGGGTTCTATCCCGCTGACCGCTTATATCGCGTTGGAACTGGGTTTTATCCCGCCAATCTCGACAACATCACAAAGGTCACATTGGGCTTGGATTTTGTACCACCAACTAAGGCAGGCTCGGGTTTAATCTCACTGACCAATTCATCACACTGGGGTAAATCTTCGAATAATTTTTCGAGCAAGTCTTACACAGTCTCTTCATACATACCAGCATTTCATTTTCATTGCCACTAAACATGGGTTAGTCCCACTAGTGCGCATTTTGTTTTCTTTGCCGCTAAACATGGGTCAGTCCCACTAGCGCGCGTTGCATTTTCATTGCCGTTAAACATGGGTCAGTCCCACTAACGTGCATTTCATGTTTCATTGCCACTAAACATGGGTTAGTCCCACTAGTGCGCATTTTGTTTTCTTTGCCGCTAAACATGGGTCAGTCCCACTAGCGCGCGTTGCATTTTCATTGCCGTTAAACATGGGTCAGTCCCACTAACGTGCATTTCATGTTTCATTGCCACTAAACATGGGTTAGTCCCACTAGTGTGCATTTTGTTTTCTTTGCCGCTAAACATGGGTCAGTCCCACTAGCGCGCGTTTCATTTTCATTGCCGTTAAACATGGGTCAGTCCCACTAACGTGCATTTCATGTTTCATTGCCACTAAACATGGGTTAGTCCCACTAGTGTGCATTTTGTTTTCTTTGCCGCTAAACATGGGTCAGTCCCACTAGCGCGCGTTTCATTTCATTGCCGTTCATTGCCGTGCATTTCATGTTCCATTGCCACTAAACATGGGTTAGTCCCACTAGTGTGCATTTTGTTTTCTTCGCCGCTAAACATGGGTCAGTCCCACTAGCGCGCGTTTCATTTTCATTGCCGTTAAACATGGGTCAGTCCCACTAACGTGCATTTCATGTTCTATTGCCACTAAACATGGGTTAGTCATTGCCACTAAATATGGGTTAGTCCCACTAGTGTGCATTTGATTTTCTTTGCCGCTAAACATGGGTCAGTCCCACTAGCGCAACATGGGTCAGTCCCTCTAGCGCACGTTTCATTTTCATTGCCGTTAAACATGGGTCAGTCCCACTAACGTGCATTTCATGTTTCATTGCCACTAAACATGGGTCAGTCCCACTAACGTGCATTTCATGTTTCATTGCCACTAAACATGGGTTAGTCCCACTAGTGTGCATTTTATTTTCTTTGCCGCTAAACATGGGTCAGTCCCACTAGCGCGCGTTGCATTTTCATTGCCGTTAAACATGGGTCAGTCCCACTAACGTGCATTTCATGTTTCATTGCCACTAAACATGGGTTAGTCCTACTAGTGCGCATTTTGTTTTCTTTGCCGCTAAACATGGGTCAGTCCCACTAGCGCGCGTTGCATTTTCATTGCCGTTAAACATGGGTCAGTCCCACTAACGTGCATTTCATGTTTCATTGCCACTAAACATGGGTTAGTCCCACTAGTGCGCATTTTGTTTTCTTTGCCGCTAAACATAGGTCAGTCCCACTGGCGCGCGTTGCATTTTCATTGCCGTTAAACATGGGTCAGTCCCACTAACGTGCATTTCATGTTTCATTGCCACTAAACATGGGTTAGTCCCACTAGTGCGCATTTTGTTTTCTTTGCCGCTAAACATGGTTCAGTCCCACTAGCGCGCGTTGCATTTTCATTGCCGTTAAACATGGGTCAGTCCCACTAACGTGCATTTCATGTTTCATTGCCACTAAACATGGGTTAGTCCCACTAGTGTGCATTTTGCTTTCTTCGCCGCTAAACATGGGTCAGTCCCACTAGCGCGCGTTTCATTCTCATTGCCGTTAAACATGGGTCAGTCCCACTAACGTGCATTTTATGTTCCATTGCCACTAAACATGGGTTAGTCCCACTAGTGTGCATTTTGTTTTCTTTGCCGCTAAACATGGGTCAGTCCCACTAGCGCGCGTTTCTTTCTCATTGCCGTTAAACATGGGTCAGTCCCACTAACGTGCATTTCTTGTATTTTGCCACTAAACATGGGTTAGTCCCACTAGTGTGCATTTTGTTTTCTTTGCCGCTAAACATGGGTCAGTCCCACTAGCGCGCGTTTCATTCTCATTGCCGTTAAACATGGGTCAGTCCCACTAACGTGCATTTTATGTTCCATTGCCACTAAACATGGGTTAGTCCCACTAGTGTGCATTTTGTTTTCTTTGCCGCTAAACATGGGTCAGTCCCACTAGCGCGCGTTTCATTCTCATTGCCGTTAAACATGGGTCAGTCCCACTAACGTGCATTTCATGTTTCATTGCCACTAAACATGGGTTAGTCCCACTAGTGCGCATTTTGTTTTCTTTGCCGCTAAACATGGGTCAGTCCCACTAGCGCGCGTTACATTTTCATTGCCGTTAAACATGGGTCAGTCCCACTAACGTGCATATCATGTTTCATTGCCACTAAACATGGGTTAGTCCGACTAGTGTGCATTTTGTTTTCTTTGCCGCTAAACATGGGTCAGTCCCACTAGCGCGCGTTGCATTTTCATTGCCGTTAAACATGGGTCAGTCCCACTAACGTGCATTTCATGTTTCATTGCCACTGAACATGGGTTAGTCCCACTAGTGCGCATTTTGTTTTCTTTGCCGCTAAACATGGGCCAGTCCCACTAGCGCCCGTTGCATTTTCATTGCCGTTAAACATGGGTCAGTCCCACTAACGTGCATTTCATGTTTCATTGCCACTAAACATGGGTTAGTCCTACTAGTGCGCATTTTGTTTTCTTTGCCGCTAAACATGGGTCAGTCCCACTAGCGCGCGTTGCATTTTCATTGCCGTTAAACATGGGTCAGTCCCACTAACGTGTATTTCATGTTTCATTACCACTAAACATGGGTTAGTCCCACTAGTGCGCATTTTATTTTCTTTGCCGCTAAACATGGGTCAGTCCCACTAGCGCGCGTTGCATTTTCATTGCCGTTAAACATGGGTCAGTCCCACTAACGTGCATTTCATGTTTCATTGCCACTAAACATGGGTTAGTCCCACTAGTGTGCATTTTGTTTTCTTCGCCGCTAAACATGGGTCAGTCCCACTAGCGCGCGTTTCATTTTCATTGCCGTTAAACATGGGTCAGTCCCACTAACGTGCATTTCATGTTTCATTGCCACTAAACATGGGTTAGTCCCACTAGTGTGCATTTTGTTTTCTCGCCGCTAAACATGGGTCAGTCCCACTAGCGCGCGTTTCATTTTCATTGCCGTTAAACATGGGTCAGTCCCACTAACGTGCATTTCATGTTTCATTGCCACTAAACATGGGTTAGTCCCACTAGTGTGCATTTTGTTTTCTTTGCCGCTAAACATGGGTCAGTCCCACTAGCGCGCGTTTCATTTTCATTGCCGTTAAACATGGGTCAGTCCCACTAACGTGCATTTCATGTTTCATTGCCACTAAACATGGGTTAGTCCCACTAGTGTGCATTTTGTTTTCTTTGCCGCTAAACATGGGTCAGTCCCACTAGCGCGCGTTGCATTTTCATTGCCGTTAAACATGGGTCAGTCCCACTAACGTGCATTTCATGTTTCATTGCTACTAAACATGGGTCAGTCTCACTAGTGTGCATTTCATTGTCATCGCCACTAGCCGTGGGTCAGTCCCACTAGTGCGCATCATGATTTTAAATTTCTTATTCGGGCCAGTCCCATGATTTTAAATCTCTTATTCGGGCCAGTCCCACGATTTTGAATTTTGTTCGGGCCAGTCCCATGATTTTAAATCTCTTATTCGGGCCAGTCCCATGATTTTGAATTTTGTTCGGGTCAGTCCCATGATTTTAAATTTCTTATTCGGGCCAGTCCCATGATTTTAAATCTCTTATTCGGGCCAGTCCCATGATTTTAAATTTGTTCGGGTCAGTCCCATGATTTTAAATTCTTGTTCGGGTCAGTCCCGTTTAAAATTCTTGTTCGGGTCAGTCCCGTTTTAAATTCTTGTTAGGGTCAGTCCCGTTTTAAATTTCTTGTTCGGGTCAGTCCCGTTCTAAATTCCTGTTCGGGTCAGTCCCGTTTTAAAATTCCTGTTCGGGTCAGTCCCGTTTTAAATTCCTGTTCGGGTCAGTCCCGTTTTAAAATTCCCTGTCAGGGGTCAGTCCCCGTCGTTCGAGTCGTTCACAGCCGAATAACATAGGTAAGTATTTGGTGTCTACTTCTTTGTCTCAAGTTTTTTCAAAACTCAGACAAAGAGGGGCAAACTGTAGACACCAAATTTTTGGTTTCTAATTTTATTTTTTTTAATTAGTTTAATTTTAGATTTATTTGTTTCAATTTTAGATTTATTTTGGTTGGTTCCTGTTTCGTGCCTCTTATTGTATTTTAATTAGTTTACGAGCATTTATTTTATCTACAAATTTGATTGAAAAAAAAAAGAAAAAAAAGAAAAGGAAAAGAAAGGAAAATTAGCATTTCATTTTTATCCTTTTATGCCTATTTCCGCTCATTGTATTTAATCTTTTCTTCATTAGTTATTTTTTATTAATTAGTTATCTATATTTTGTTAAGTTATTATCAAAAAAAAAAAGGGACCAGCGGCATGCAAGCTGCGTATTTTCGCAGCTTGCAAAGGACAGCCGCATGCCAACCCTTTCCCCTTCATTTTAGGCTTTTGCATCCTCATGCTAGGTATATGGTACATTTGCCTGAGAGTCCCCTTTCGACAAGGGAAACAAGCGAGTGTGGCTACAAAATAGCCTTAGCACGCTAGTTCTTCCTTCTAATCAAAGGGAAAATTAAAGTCGTGAAATTAGGAGTCATTCCCGTACCCGACTTGATGCATTCCTCTAGGTTCATGCACTCTCATTCTTATCATATCACTCCCTCACCCTCTTATCCACATTTTCTCACTACTTATATCCTTTTCAATACAAATGCCATGTTCACACATTTTTCTTCTTGTCACTTGTTTTTCTACCTCACAAATTGCACCCAATTGCACTTATATGTATTTACTATCATATTTTCATCCATTTGCACACAAACACCTTTATTTTCCCAATTTGCACACATGCACTTGTCTTACATTCGCACACATGCACGTTTTCTTACATTTTCACACTTGCACTCATATTTGAGTCTTCATTTGCATCATTCGCGACCTCTATGAGGACTTTCCTTATTGGCCACCACAACTCATGTGGTTGGGACCAAAAGGCCTCGTAAGAGACATTTTAGATTTAGGATTGCATTTTTTTCATATCCATTAGTCATATCCAACATGCAACACATACTTTGGGTAGAAGAAATTAGGAAAAGAAGGGTTAAGTCACGCAACTAGCTTTGGCTAGGGTAAGGGAGTGCCTTAGGCTTTGCCTTTGCCTTCTCCCTTATCAAATGTGACCCCCGATCCCTTGCTTTGGTTACGTAGACCTAAAAATTCTTCAAAAAGGGTTTGTTTACTTTTCTTTCCAAAAAATCACTTTTTGGGTGACTTGGTACACCCTAACTCTATACCAAGTGGCGACTCCATTTTCCATTCAAAAACCCTTTTTGAACTTTATTTGGCCAAATCGTCGCATTTTCAAGTCCCACGGCCATTTATTTTCATTTTCACACACGTTCACATAAACATTACACACTACATTCACACCACATCAAAAAGTTGGGCGCGACAACCAGAATTTCTTTTGCCGTCACTCGGTCCCAAACTCTCCCTCCGCCGTCTTCCTCCTCTCTGTTTGTTTTTGGTTCTTTCAGTCTCTTTGTTGTTTCACTCATGCGGCCGTCAATCCCCCCCTCTCTTCCCAGCTTCATGACTTTATATAGACACCAGCCATCCCTCAAACCTAGCATCTACGGTCCCCTCTTTTCTGCATTTTTCTGTCATCATCCGGGAGCCTTTGGATGGTTTTTTGCTCCCCAATTTTTAGTTGCCGGATGAAGGGTCGGATGGCCTTGTACTATGCCAATCTAATGGAGCAAAGTTATCAGGCCAAAAATGACCGGAAAAACCCACTGAAAACTGCATTTCGTTTCTTGCGTGCCGCTGTTTCTGCGTTTCTTTTTCTTTTTTTTTTTTAACAAAATATAAATAACTAATTAAGAAAAATAACTAATTAAGAAAGATTGAATAAAATGAGCGGAACTAGGCATAAAAAGATAAAAATGAAATGCTAATTTTTCTTTCTTTTTCCTTCTTTTTCCCCTTTTTTTTTCTTAAATAGCCCAAAACCCGCAATTAGGTTTCCCCGTTTTTAAAAGAAATACATAATACAAAAATAATATTTTAAATAAAAATCAGATAATAAGAAGAAAACTCGGAATAAAAGATAGAAAATAAAATGCCTAACAACAAATTATGTTTGATTAATGATTTTCTTTTTCGTTTTTTCCTTTTTTTTTCTTCTTCTTTTTTCATTTTTCATATTTCCCCCAAAAAAAGCATTGAATTTAAATCAAAAGAACTAAAGCATAATTTTTGAATGCTTTTCCTTTTTTCTGAGAAATTCTATGCTAAAACTTAAAAATGAAATAATAAAATAAAACAATAAAAACTAAAAAAGTGAATAAACCTAGCACGACAAATAAAAACTAAAAAAAATAAGTAGTAAATGAAATTTCACAGAAAATTTGGTGTCTACAATGTGTAAGTGAAGGAAGAGTTTGATACGCGCGCGAGGCAAAAGGTCCTAAAATGGAAAATGCTACCCTAATATCCAAATGTTGTGCATAAAAAGGGTAGAAAAAGGAAAAGAATAGTTAAATCAAATGCTTGGACCCACTTAGCAAGTCCCCAGTGGAGTCGCCAACTGTCGCGCCCCACTTTTTTAAATGTGTGAAAGTAGTGTGTGAGATATGTATGTGAGCGTGTGTGAAAATGAAGATAAAAGGCCGTGGGACTTGAAAATGTGACGATTTGGCCAAACAAAGTTCAAAAAGGGTTTTTGAATGGAAAATGGAGTCGCCACTTGGTATAGAGTTAGGGTGTACCAAGTCACCCAAAAAGTGATTTTTGGAAAGAAAAGTAAACAAACCCTTTTTGAAGAATTTTTAGGTCTACGTAACCAAAGCACGGGATCGGGGGTCACATTTGATAAGGGAGAAGGCAAAGGCAAAGCCTAAGGCACTCCCTTACCCTAGCCAAAGCTAGTTGCGTGACTTAGCCCCTCTTTTCCTAATTTCTTCTACCCAAAGTATGTGTTGCATGTTGGATATGACTAATGGATATGAAAAAAAATGCAATCCTAAATCTAAAATGTCTCTTACGAGGCTTTTTGGTCCCAACCACATGGGTTGTGGTGGCCAATAAGGAAAGTCCTCATAGAGGTCACGGGTGATGCAAATGAAGACTCAAGTATGAGTGTAAGCGTGCAAATGTAAGGAAAGTGCAAGTGTGCAAATGTAAGAAAAGTGCATGTGTGCCAATTGAGAAAATAAAGGTGTTTGTGTGCTAGTGGATGAAAATATAATAGTAGATACATATAAGTGCAATTGGGTGCAATTTGTGAGGTAGAAAATAAATGATAAAAGAAGAAAAATGTGCAAACATGGCATGTGGATTGAGAAAAATGTAAGTAGTGGAAAAATGTAGATAAAAATGAAAAGGTGATATGCATGAACCTAGAGGAGTGCATCAAGTCGGGTACGGGAATGACTCCTAACTTCACCATTTTGATTTTCCCTTTGATTAGAAGGAAAAACTAGCGTGCTAAGGCTATTTTGTAGCCACACTCGCTCGTTTCCCTTACCAAAAGGGGACTCTCAAGCAAATGTACCCTATACCTAGCATGAGGATGCAAAAACCTAAAATGAAAGGGAAAGGGTTGGAGGGGCATGCCAAATGCTAAAAAGCTAAGAAAAATGCATGAAATGTAGTGAAACATGCAAGTATGTACTAGCGAGGGAGATCCCTAAGGGTCTAGCATTGGACTAGCCCATATCTATGAATTCCTACTAGCGTTGGACTAGTGGAAAACGGGACAATGAGCCACAACTAGCGTTGGACTAGTGTGGTGACGTGCATTCATCCATTATATTCATCCATAACTATAAAAAGCAAGTAGACATGCCAATCACATATAAACACATAGCACATAACACTTAGCATGCTCGACTAGATGCAAGAGCCTAATAAAGCAAATTAACACGTAGCAACAAAGGCAAGCAATCAAGCTAATGAACCTATTACATTTGCTAACTAAAACAAAAGGGGAAGGGGAAAAATGGATAAAAATGCTCTCCAAGCCCTATCTATTACAAGCCAAGAGGTGTACACATACCCCATAAAAGGATAACTTGATAAAAGCAAAAGTAAATGAAATAAATGAAAGGAATTAAGGAAAGGCAAGGAAAGCAAAGTAGACATGCAATTCTCACTTAGCACGTTGGATCACATAGGAGAGACAAAAAGGGATAAAAGAAATTATACCTCCCCGTTTATGATGTTAGTAAAGTAAACAAGGCTCAACTTGGGCGAGAGTCACCAAAGAAAAGGATAACTTGGGCTAAAACCATCCAAAGCAAAGGATTAATGCACCAATTTAATGGTAAAAATGTAAATAAGACAATCGGAATCCATCAAACATCGAATCCTTCCTTACTTGCAACTTAAAAATGATCAAGTAATGCATAATTTCTAAGCAAAAGTGAAGCATTGATCAAATTTCTGAAATAGAAAAATGACTAAGGACCCAATAGCAACCATTAATCAATCACTCAAACCCAATCAACACCTTTTGAGAAATTCATGGGTCCAATCGCAAACATTAATCAACCATTTGAGTTCAATCGAAACATTCAAAAACTTCGAAGGTCCCAAAAATAGTACAAAGGGCAAACAACGGTTCAAATTGCAACCAACGTAAGACTTAATTGCAAGAAATTGGAATGTAATTGGGCCTTTGTAGCCTTACTAGAGACTAGAGGGAGCAAAGTATAATAATAATTTTTTTCATGCATGCATACGTAGAAGCTTAAGCTTCTGCAACTGAAAAATGAAGGCTGCTGCCTTTCGTTTCCAAACCTGCGGCAATTTCCAGCAGTGACTCCATCCGTTTCATCATACAAACAAGTTTATCAAACCAGAAATTGTTGACTAAATCAAAACGTGAAATTTTGTTTGCAGGATTAAGGTGGCAAATCTGGTTTGACCGACAACAAAGAAAGCAAGAAAACTGCAGCAAGATTTTTCTTTCGGCAAACATACAATTCATGCAAAACTTTGAATCGGCTCCACTCAACCATGTTAATCACCTCTCAAAAACATTTCAAATAAGTAGTTCAAACAATCAAAAATTTCAGCAAACCGAAGGTGAAGCCTGCTGCATTATCGTTTACAAACTTGCTGCAACTTTCTGCTATAACATGCAGACTCTCGGCAAACAAAAAAATCACATAACAGCTTTAAAACAAATCCCATCAAACCATTGCTCAACACCTCTGAACAAAACATGAACACTTGAAACTAATCAAATGGAACCCAAATAAACATTTCAGCTCTTCAAAGCATCGACTCGAACAGACAAAAGAACATCAAATGTGTGGTCCATTCTCCCTCCCCGTCTCAAACAATCAGTTTTTCTTTATTCCCTGGTTTTTAGTGTAAGTGAGCAAGTTCCACACGACTAAAATCTGATTTAGACATCAAGCCTTGATCACATAATTTCAATCATCCGGGCATGCAAAATTTTGGCAAGAACTTTCAACAATTTTCTGGGTTCTTTATCAAACGTATAACAGTGCAAACCAAATCCCATTCAAAACTCGCAACTTGTTTCATCTAACACTAAAACCGGACATCCAAACAAACAACAAAAGCAGGAAGAGCAGTGACCAGTAGAACAGATTTGCCCGAAACCTTTTCCATTTTTCTGAAATTTTCCTATGCATGAAGATCGGCCCTGACCATCAAATAAAACTTACGGATTCACCGTATACCCCCATAGACAAACCCCAAACTGCTATTCGTAAACCCAAGTCAGCCCAATGAATTCCTCAACCGTAAACCGCAAGAGCAAAAATCAGCAAGAAAAACCAAACTTAATCACGAGTTTTTGGACTGTTGGGAATGTAACAGAGGGAGTCGGCTGATGAGCAACAAAAAACAGACATAACAACCCTCTGTAAACTATTAGGAAGCCTAGAAAGAGAAATAAAAGTTCCATCCGAAGATCATGTATTAATCCAAAGCAATTTCATGGAGAATATCAAACTGGCTAAGACAGAGAATTGTCGTTACCTCTGGAAGGTTGACTCAGCATGAGAAGGCGCGAAACGTTGTCTGAAACTGTTGGAAGATGAAGTAAGAACTCTCCTTGGCTCACCCTCGAGTGGAATGACAGCAACAGATTTAGATTCCGAATCAAAGGTATCGCAGCCGTCTTTCCCGAAAACCTTAACACTACCGTTGTTCAGCCATGGATCTTCGACCTCGCCTTTTCTTTTCCTTTCTTGACCCGAATCTCCTCCCTTTTCTTTCAGTTATCTCCCCTTTTCTCCGTCAAACCCCAGCTCTTTTTATCTCTCTCGCTCTTCCTCTCTCCGAAACTCTTTCTAGCTCTCTCTTATTTCTCGATTTTCCTCCCTTTCCTCTCAGTCCCCTCACCAGAATTTCTTTTGTCGTCACTCGGTCTCAAACTCTCCCTCCGCCGTCTTCCTCCTCTCTGTTTTTTTTCGGTTCTTTCGGTCTCTTTGTTTTTTCACTCATGCGGCCGTCAATCCCCCCCTCTCTTCCCAGCTTCATGACTTTATATAGACACCAGCCATCCCTCAAACCTAGCATCTACGGTCCCCTCTTTTCTGCATTTTTCTGTCATCATCCAGGAGCCTTTGGATGGTTTTTTGCTCCCCAATTTTTAGTTGCCGGATGAAGGGTCGGATGGCCTTGTACTATGCCAATCCAATGGAGCAAAGTTATCAGGCCAAAAATGATCGGAAAAACCCACTGAAAACTGCATTTTGTTTCTTGCGTGCCGCTGTTTCTGCGTTTCTTCTCTTTTTTTTCTTTTAACAAAATATAAATAACTAATTAAGAAAAATAACTAATTAAGAAAGATTGAATAAAATGAGCGGAACTAGGCATAAAAAGATAAAAATGAAATGCTAATTTTTCTTTCTTTTTCCCTTTTTTTTTCTTAAATAGCCCAAAACCCGCAATTCAGGTTTCCCCATTTTTAAAAGAAATACATAATACAAAAATAATATTTCAAATAAAAATCAGATAATAAGAAGAAAACTCGGAATAAAAGATAGAAAATAAAATGTCTAACAACAAATTATGTTTGATTAATGATTTTCTTTTTCATTTTTTCCTTTTTTTTTCTTCTTCTTTTTTCATTTTTCATATTTCCCCCAAAAAAAGCATTGAATTTAAATCAAAACAACTAAAGCATAATTTTTGAATGCTTTTCCTTTTTTCTGAGAAATTCTATGCTAAAACTTAAAAATGAAATAATAAAATAAAACACTAAAAACTAAAAAAGTGAATAAACCTAGCACGACAAATAAAAACTAAAAATAATAAGTAGTAAATGAAATTTCGCTGAAAATTTGGTGTCTACATAGTGCGTAAATTGTGGCTATTTGCGGAAAATTTCCGCTTTGAAAGGAAATTTTGGAATTAGGGTTTCAATTGAACCTATTCTGCCCGGTACTGTTTCCCCTAGTTGGAGGTCGAATTAGTCTTGGGTTAAAACATGAAAGTTCTAGGGAATGATCTTTTATAGATGCCTGCAAAATTTCAGGCCAATCGGAGCAACGTAGCCTGTGAAAAGACTGAAATACCCCTGCTACCCTGTTTCTGTCCGAACCTGGTATTCAGCTTTGGTAATTGGTTAGTTTGACCAGGAATACTACTGATTTGGTAGTTGAATGTCTTTCCTGACTGTTTATATTGTATGAGACGAGGGTGTACTTTATCACACTCGTTCTCTTGCCTGTACTGAACGAACTGGAATCTATTACTTGTACTTGTTATGTACTTGAACTTGTTACTTGCACTTGTTATGAGATCGTTTGGAAATGTGTCCAACGATTTTCCTATTAAACTTCAGCTCAACCTCATGGGGAGTTAATTAAATCGAGCCAGTAAGGGTTTGGTCGAGATAATTGACAATCAATGGGTACCTGTTCCTGGGGAATCTTTGGGTATTGAGACTCTTGATTCCGGTATACTCGAGTATTACCATTCCTGTTCCTGTTTGGCGTTCGGGCCCGGTAAGGGGTGATGAGAACATGAAGATTTGGATTCCCTTCAAATTCAAGAAAATTCAATTGATGGTTGATGGTGCAATCGGGTTCAAGAATCATTGAAGATTTGTCATGCTTATTTCTTGTTATTTATTTAAGTAAGTTTCCAGCAATACTTGTTTGTTAGTCTTGAGTTATTAAGGGAAATAAAGGCTAAGGTCATGTTGACCATAGTTAAGCCAATTGAGTCAGTTAGTTTCCTATTCTAATTGAATTAGAGTTTTAGAAAAGTAGTTAATTACTTTCAAATTTATTTAGGAAGTTGTGTCAAGTCAAATAAGGAAGCTTGTATTGTTTCCAATTTAGATTAGGGTTTTGAGTCTTGTAAGGCTATAAATAGCCAACTTTATTTAACTATTGAGGGAGATTGAAGATGAATTAATAAAAAGAGAGTTGTCTCCTTTTATGGAGTTCCTTGATAGAACTTGAGTTTCTTCTTGAACTGTATCAAGTATTTAGCTTGGATACTTGTGGTGTTCAAGGCAAGATGATTACATCATCTTGTTCTTTCAAGCCAATAGCCAATCCACTAGGTTTCTAGAGACGGGTTCTCTTTAGGTCTATCAAGGTAGTTATTGTTCCATAACCTGATCAAGATAGATCCTTCCGCTGCCTGATCGACTTGGTTCTTCAAGGCAGGTTCTTGCTGGGTCGAGTTCGTATCATCTGGTATCAGAGTTTCGGCTCTTGATTCAGGTTAATATCCTTTTCTTTTCTTTTTTTTCTTCTATTTATTTTTCTACCAAAAACCTAGCCGCCTTTTGATTTAAAAGAAAAAATAAATAAATTTTGATTCTTGTTCTCTTGATTTTATCACTTGAATCTAACCTATCCTGTAATTGATCGAGGTTGGAATTTTTTGGTGTGATTACGTTCTTGAAAACAGGTTTTTCAAGGGTTTAACTCCCATTAAATTTCTTTCAAGTGAAGTTGTAACCTTGTGTTGAGTCATCAAAAGCAAAAAGCAAAAAAAAAAAAAAAAAAAAAAATCGGAACTGTTCACGGCGGTACTATTCATCGGCACTATTCATGACTGTAGCAGTATGTTCATCCGACGCTACTGTAGCAGTACTGTTCATCCAAAAAAATTTTTATTTTTTTACCTTGTGTTTGTTTCTTGTAGTTGATTTGGTAATTTCTTGAAGTTCTTGGATTGCATAGTGGGTTCTTGAAAAAAAAAATCTTGATACTTTGAAAACCCTAAAAATCATCCTTTTGAATCTTGAAGTGCGGCTACCTTATTTTCTTGAATTGGCAAGTTAGAAAAACAAAAAAAGGAAGAAAGAAGGAAAAAAAAAAAGAGGCAGCCTTGCCTTGAATGGTTTCCAAATCTTGATTGAAATCTTGATTGATTTCCAAATCTTGATTGATATCCTGATTGATTGCCAAATCTTGATTGATTTCCAAATATTGGTTGACTTCCAAATTCTAGCCAAGTACAATTGGGTGAAGATATTCTTGACAAATGGAGCATGTGCAATGGTTCGCGTTCATAATCAAGTTGAGTTGGTGACATGGTTCTTGGATTGCATTTATCAAGACATTCTCCGAGTTACTCTTTTGTAAACAAGCACTCGATTTGAGGACAAATCGTCTTTCAAGAGGAGGGGAATGATGAGAACATGAAGATTTGGATTCCCTTCAAATTCAAGAAAATTCAATTGATGGTTGATGGTGCAATCGGGTTCAAGAATCATTGAAGATTTGTCATGCTTATTTCTTGTTATTTATTTAAGTAAGTTTCCAGCAATACTTGTTAGTTAGTCTTGAGTTATTAAGGGAAATAAAGGCTAAGGTCATGTTGACCATAGTTAAGCCAATTGAGTCAGTTAGTTTTCCATTCTAATTGAATTAGAGTTTTAGAAAAGTAGTTAATTACTTTCAAATTTATTTAGGAAGTTGTGTCAAGTCAAATAAGGAAGCTTGTATTGTTTCCAATTTAGATTAGGGTTTTGAGTCTTGTAAGGCTATAAATAGCCAACTTTATTTAACTATTGAGGGAGATTGAAGATGAATTAATAAAAAGAGAGTTGTCTCCTTTTATGGAGTTCCTTGATGGAATTTGAGTTTCTTCTTGAACTGTATCAAGTATTTAGCTTGGATACTTGTGGTGTTCAAGGCAAGATGATTACATCATCTTGTTCTTTCAAGCCAATAGCCAATCCACTAGGTTTCTAGAGACGGGTTCTCTTTAGGTCTAGCAAGGTAGTTATTGTTCCATAACCTGATCAAGATAGATCCTTCCGCTGCCTGATCGACTTGGTTCTTCAAGACAGGTTCTTGCTGGGTCGAGTTCGTATCATACCCACAACAACTTGCAATGAATTTTATAACTTTGCACAATCATGTCCGAGACTTTTCTAACCTGATTGAGCATCACTATGAAGATCCTTTTCTTGTGAAAGTGAATGGTAAGCTAGCTGTCAAGTGATTTTATACCTACAAATGATAATCGTGTGATTTATTGTGTAGGTCCAAATTCGACCATTCATGACACAAGGCTGATGAAAGAGCGTTGGAGTGGTTGGAGTAAAGCCTTGAGTTTCCCATGGTGGATTGTGAGCATTTTCAAGCTGACCAAGAGACATGTGCACCGAATTACAATAATCATGACGTATGCAAGTATCCTTCATTCTAAGAGAGCCAACATGTGGAGATTTGAGGAGTCATACTGCCAACTCTTGTGGTACCATTCATTTCCAAACACGATTTGCGGACAAATCTTTTTTCAAGAGGAGGGGAATGATACGAAATATGGGCCGCTTATGGGCCATGTTTTAGGCTGCAAGAGATTGAATCTTTTAGTAATAGTTAGTAGTTTATTTTCTAGATTTCTATTTTATTTGCTAGGAATAAATTCGGTCCAAGACCTCATGTTGAGTTGGATCCGATTTATAGAGTCTAGGCTCACTATAACTTAAGTGGGTTAATTAGCTTTTATTGGGTTATGTTGGGCCAGCTTAAAGCCTCCATTGGATCGATTATAAGCTGACCATTAGATAGTGGATTTGAGTAGTGGAATCGGGCCAAAGGCCTAGCCTAGCCGAGTTAGGGTTTTCAAGTCACTTTAGGTTTTCAAGTTGTATGGCTATATATAGCCAAGGCAAGAGACCTTCATAGGCAGTTTTGAAGATCAATAAAATTGTGAGTTTTCACTTTTCTCTTTCCAAGAGAGCCTCTTTGAATATTTGAGAATCTTTCTCAAGTTATTCAAGTGAACTTATCAATCAAGTAACTCCTTGGTTGTGGCGTTCCTCTACCTATAGTTTGGTTCGCTAATTCATTAGGTAACGGGTTGAGATAATATCAATAGTGTTCGTTATCTCGGGGATTAGAATTGGGTCAAATTTCCGCAGCTAAACCGTTGGTGATTCGTTGTCTAGATCGCGTCAAGTGAGTATCACATCAAGGGGTATGTTTGGTGAATGGGGTTTTGGAGTTAAAGTGGTGTTCTACTGGACTGGTTCTTTTATTTGAATGTTGACGGAGGGTCAACGAGGCTGGATCAAGTATAGCAACGGGGATTTGGCTCCTGAGAGTCACCTGTATCCTTTACATTGTGATGTTCATTCTTTTCTCGTATTTGATGTGAATATATGCCTCCAAAGTGTTTTCTCATGAATTCTACTGTTTATATTGTTGGTACCTCATTGAGCTTTTAGCTCACCCTGTTCCGTTATCCTTGTTTTCCTTACAGGAAACTGTGACAGCCCCACCTTCCCCTAAGGCGAACCAGAGGGTTCGGCGGGCCGCCTGCCCAACTCTCGCCAGGACTCAGTCGTTCACTACATTCCTCAAATGAATTACAATATAAATCTCAAATATTACATCAAATTCTCCAAGAATTACATATCAAAAGCGAAGTGTCCACGCTTCCACTGCGCCACTCTGATCCATGATCCCAATTCTTATACAAGAGGAAATCCACAACATTAAAATCACAACAAAAACAAACATCCTAATTGTCCAACTATTACATGCAAATCTAACTATACTAGTGTGTGTGTCAAAAGTCCCCGCGTCGGCCCCTGCTAAGGAAAACAGAAGGAAAGGGGTAAGCTATATGCTTAGTAAGTAAACAGGGGCAAAAGCGTAAATCTCACATATTAACAATTGCACAGTAAGAGTAAAGCAAAAGCAGAAAAGTAACATCACATAATAAGGATACAGGTGGCTTCAAAGCCAAGTCATTTGCCATGCGTGATCTCCTGTCGACACTCCGTCGACCATAAATAAGGTCCGTAGAATTCCACTTGTACACCCACCGAACACCTTATCACCCTCACTGGCCAGTCACCTCACAAACTTGCCCGAGCGAACGAAATCACAAACTTGAGCTTGAGTCACAAGCTCGGGTCACAAACTTGGTCCACATTCTCGGTGAACCGGATTCACAAACTTGGTGACCTCAGACTAAGTTGGACTGGCTTCGACCAAGCCCTGACCGGCTCGAATAGTCCATCTAGGTCGGAAGATCAACCCCAAACTCACAAACTTCACAAAATTATTCAAAAGTCACCCCGAGCCACAAGCTCAAGGGTTTTAGTTCCAAAAATGCTCATATACACAAGCCATGTACAAATATGTGCGCAAGTTAGGGTTTAGGTCGAGTGCGATAAAGTACACTCTCGCCTAGGTACCCTCTTCATACACATCGAAACGCATAAGCAACTAACACACAAGAGCGGCCTGAATACTTACACAACGAACAAAAGAGCAAAAGTACGAAATTCGTGCCGCGAGGAGTAGCTAGTAGGCCCCACCGGCTCCACCTAGCTCACCAACGTCTGAAATTGAAGATTGTGTCACAATATATCACAAACGGCTACTAACATACTTAAAACAAGCAAAACGGCAAAATCGGCACATGCAAGTGCGGAAACGGCAAAACGGGCGCACGCGCCCGTGCGGAACGGCAAACGGAAATGGCCAAATCTGCCTTCTCAAACCGTTTTGATCAAAAGTTAGCATAGGAATGTCGGATCAAGGTACATGAGGTACCGTTGCGAAGCTAAGAGGAAGGGCTACAATTTTCATGAAGACACCTAAATCCGGATCTGAACAGAAATAGGTCGAAAGTATGGAAAATCGTTCCAGAAATTTGCACTCTAGAGTAACGAACAGGGTATGTTTGCTGGACCATAACTCCCAGCTCACAAATCTAAATCAGGAAATTCCAAAGGCATTAGGAAGCTAAGACATAAGGCTAAAACTTTGATGTTTTGGCCAAGACCTGAATCCATTCAGAACAGAACGAAAATTGAGTGCCAAAGTACCCGTCAGAACTGTCCAGATCAAAGGCAGTTCTGACGATCAATCTTGTTTTGGTCATAACGGAAGCTACGGAACTCGGATTTCGATGCACTTTATACCGTTTCGAAGCTAAAAACAAGATCTACATTTCTTATGAAGGAGTTGACACCCAGATCGTACGGGATCAAAACGGAAAAATGCACGGTCAGAAGCTGAAATTCAAAACGTACACAATTTCAGGGTACAAAACAGGTGCGAGTGTTTTGGTTATAACTCGAGCTACACAGATCCGTTTGACCGGAAATTTTGTAGATATATTCAGGACATAAGAGGCTACAATGTTGAAGAAGGCTACTCAGTCCATTTTCGAGGGTAACTAGGTCAAAAATGCAAAATACTACACCAGAATCACAAAAACAGATTCACAAACCGCATTCTGGGTCAAACATCATAAGTCAGGCTACCTAAGTCCAAACCAAGTGATTCCAAAGCCATCCGAAAGCTAAGATACAGGGATACATTTCATCAGAAGACCTCAACAACCAATTCTGAATCATTCCAAACCAAAATAACCAATTACAGTCGCAGTTCTCAGGTTCGGGTAGAAACAGGACAGCAAGGGTAATTACGTCGTTTTACAAGATACACTACTCCGATTGACCTGAAATTTTGTAGGAAACTATAAAATACCATTATATACAACTTTCATGTTTTATGCCAAGCCTAATTCGGCCTCTAACATGGAGCACTAAAATCGGACAGAACAGGGTAGCTTGGTTTCCAAATTCTGAAATTTGCACCTTTACTCTATAAATTCATATCTAACAAGTGCTCTATCATCAAACCCACCAATTACTAGCTCAATAACATCAATTAAGAGGTAGATAACCATAATCAAGGCTGAAAATATAAACCCTAGTTAAACATCCCAACATACCATTGAACCCATGAAATTTTCCCCATAAATCCATCAAAACTATAACTTTAAGCTTCTAGTTCACACATATAAGAAGTAGAGGGAAGTTTCTTACCAAATTCACCTTAATCCCTATATCAAGAAGCTGCCAAGACCTTCCTCTTCCCAAATCACTCCACCAAAACCCTTAAGCTTCCTTGGAGATCAACTTTTGTGGAGGAATTTGCAAGATTATCGGTTGAAACTCAAGATTGAGGCTTGAAATTGAGGTGCAAGGTGAAGTTTTTTCCTCTCTTGTTTTTCCTCTCAAGAATTTAGACCAAGACTAAGAAAAGGGGAAGAAATGAGGAAATTTTGGTCAAATTTCTGTTTTATGAAGGTTAAGACAAGTTGGTCAAAGTCCAACTTCCATAGATACCTTGACACTTGTTTTCTTTCTAGCATTTTCTCTCATTTCTCTTGGTCAAATATTGTGGCTGATGTATGAGATATTTTGAGGGTCAATTGTCTAAAATAAAATGAGAAGATTAAGGTAATAAAGTATGGGTCAAATGGTGTGTTTACCGGGTAACAAACGGTACCCGTCGGCTCGCGCCGATTTTCCTTAAATCACCCGTACTAGGGTTTTTTTCTTCCTATTCACTAAATTTTTATTATTGCATCTAATCACATATTATTTCTCACCCAAAAGTCACTTTTAATCACCAAATTTGATCCTTGCTCCGTATCGAAAAATCATCCGGCGAAAAATCTCGAAAACCCTAATTTGCTACAATCTTGAAAACGAAGAGTGAAACCCTACTTTCTAGGTTCATTTGCACTTATTGAGGAATGATTGAGTAGTAGGGCCATAGTAAAAGAATAATTTCCAAATAAAAGGGCATTTTAAGAAAAGTGTGATGAATTTTACAATTCCATAGAATAAAATTAGGGTTTTGAGTCAAATATGAGGGATTTAAACATAACCTGCTAGTCACAAGTAAACTAGGGTTTTAAAGTACAAGTAAGGTTTCTAGTCTTTTTTTTTAAAATAAAACAATGTTTTACGACAAAATAAAATAAAGAAACCGTAATCCTTTCTTTGAGACTAAACAAAAATAGTATCCTAAAATTTGGGGTATCACAGAAACTATCTTTTGGAACTTCAATGTTTTGAGGAATGAGTTGAGCTAGTTAGAAATTCTTTTGCTCTTTTGGTATAGCTCCTCGACAATTTGGAAACCCTAAATGTATCTTAATACAATGTTCCTTTTTGGATCTGTAAACTTACTAATATGTATATTTTGAAGTGTTTCCTCATGTTTATGTAACATATGTATTCGGGAATGTACCTACTTTCATGGCGAACAAAGTTTCCTTGTACTTGGTTGGATCCTGCATGGTGGCGGCCCTTCCATTTCGTTTTGATTCTTGCAGTTTTATTCCGGTTTTGATGGAGGTATGACTGAGTCCCGGCGAGAGCTGGGCAGGCGGTCCGCCGAACCCTTCGGTTCGCCTTAGGGTGAGGTGGGGCTGTCACAGGTGGTATCAGAGCCTGCTTCGCGTGGTCTCTGCGCAGAGTGAGCTTGGGGCCAAATGGTGAATAAGTTTGAAGGACTAAGTGCTCGTTCGAGCGTAAGCTATGAATCATAAATGTACAGGTCTTGAATCTTTCTCATGGTATTTGAGGACCATAGATACGTATGTCAGGTAGGAATTACAAACGTAGATGATTTACTCTTGGGACTGGCCAGCTCGAGTGGTGAATTATCTTATTTTGGATTCTTGTGCCCGAGTACGAAAAGGGATGAAAGCCTAGGGTAGAAATGATTTGGGCGCATTAGAAGGCTGATTCTACGGGACTTTATATGATGTATTAGGGATCGCTAAGAATGATGAACCCTGCCTAAGATCTAAATTGTGATATTCTTGTAGAGTATAGATGGAACCCTAGGGGGAAGCTTTTGTTAATTGCTAATGACCCCCTCACTTCCATAGGATTTTTGCTTGTATCTGACTGACTGTTACTGTGTGAATTGTTTGATATAGTCGTGTTATATGCATATTTGCTTTTGAATTGATTCGGACGTAGTATACATATCTGACTTACTGACCTCGCTAGTTTGTATCTTATATTCGCGCCTCGAGTCTAGATTAGTTAATCCAATGGAAGGAACACGTAGTGGACGAGGCCGGGGCCGTGGACGTAGGCAACCCTTGGATGAAGGGGAAAATCGGGAACCAATGCCTGAACCCAACCTTGAACCTGGACTGGACCCTAACATTCAGGTAGCAGCCGCTATCCAACGTATGACCAACCTTCTGGCTCACGTTGTGGAATAGCAAGGCCAAAATCCTATTTCTAAGCCGGAAAATCCTGGTAATCATGCCGAGGGTGAGGATAAAGCTCTTGAACGATTTCAAAAGTTCTCGCAACCGAAATTCCTTGGAGGACCAGACCCTGACGTGGCCGAGAGGTGGCTAGAGAAGATGATTGATATCTTTGCCGCGTTACACTACACTGAGGAGCGACAGGTGACTTTTGCCGTCTTCCAACTGGAGGGAGCGACCCGATCTTGGTGGAATATCATAAGATAGAAATGGGAAAGAGAACAAACCCCAAGGATGTGGGTGAATTTCATGAGAGAGTTCAACACGAAGTATTTACCACCTCTGATCCAGGAAAAGAAAGAAGTTGAATTCATTAGGCTTCGGCAGGGAACTCAAACTGTCGCCGAATATGAGAGCCAGTTCACCGGATTGTCTAAATTCGCTCCCGAATTAATTGTAACTGAGAACAGGCGGATAAGACGTTTTGTCCAGGGATTAAATGTTGATATTCAGAAAGACCTGGCTGTAGCCCAACTCAGTACCTTTAGTGATGCTGTGGAAAAAGCTCAACGAGTTGAAAATGCGAGGTTACAAGTCAAGAACTTCGAAACCAAGAAAAGGGGATTTGCTGGAAGTAGCTCAGAGCAAGGGGATAAGGGTACGCCTCCTAAGATTGGAAGGGGCAACGGGGGAGTACAACTACCAGGGATGTCAAGTGGTGCCTCACGAAGAGGCTCAGTCTCCGCTTCCCGTGGTCCTTGCGGGTACTGTGGGAAGCCGAATCACACAGAGGAGGTCTGTTGGAAGAAAGGAAGAAAATGTCTGCGTTGTGGGAGCGCGGATCATCAATTCGCAAACTGCCCAGGCCGACCTCAAGAAGGGAGCAGGAACCAACAACCAACCACGACCAACCCTGACCAGTCGAAGGGGGAGGAGAATGGACCAAAGGTGTCGGCTCGGGCGTATGTCCTAGAGCAACATCAAGCCCCTGACTCGTTTGAAGACGTGGAAGGTAAGATTCTGGTATTCCACCGTTTGACCACTAGAATGGTGTATGAGACGTTCAATTTGGCAAGGAAAAAGAAGCTATACGAAAGAATTCAATGAGCTTGACTAGTAAAGGGATACTGATTGGTTAGCTAGGTGCGATACTCAAGTTGACTGTGAGAAGGAAGTAGTAAAATTTTTGTATCCCGGAGAAGGCAATAATAAGGAATTTCGAGGACGAAATTCTTTTAAGGGGGAGAGAGTGTGAGAACCCGTGGATTTTCTTATTTTCTAGACTTTATTTTATTTAATTGCATGCCTTTTCTATATTTTCTTTATTAGAAAAATTTTCTACATAATTTTTATGAGTAAATATGGTTTCAAAATCATTTTTCTAGTATAAGTTAGTTCATGAGATTTTAGGAGTGTATACCGGGCGTGGGCCCCGCTAGTGCGGAAAGTTCGGTAAAAATTCGGCCAATTAGGTTAAGTTTTTTATACAGGGTTTAATTTAGCAGGTGTTAAGAGATGATTAGAGGTTACCAAATGGATTAAGGTTGGAGAGAGAAAAGGATAGAGTAGCATTAATGAGAGTGACAAGTGTCACTTTGTGATTTGGTTGGACTTTGACCTTTGGACCAACTTTACCAATAAATCAAAATTGACCAAAATTCATCATCTTGCAAGCTTCTTGTGGCCGAACCTCTCTAAGGGAAAAAGAAAAGAAAACTCTCAACTTCTTGCTCTCAATCTTGCTTAATCTCCCAAATCAACCGATTAAACTTGAAATTTTTCCATAAAAATCCTTCTCTTAGTAGTAGTAAGGTTGTTGGTGAAGTGGTTTGGAAGAAAATGGTGCTAAGTTGTTTCTTGAGTTGGTAAGGTGAGTAGCTAAGGAACCTTTCTTTTGATATCAATAATGCTCAATTAATGACTTGTTATAGGCATAGAGGTGATTTTGTGTAAGATTTTATAACTTTTGGGAGAGATTGGTGAATTTTTCTATTTATTCATGATTTTTCTGTTTTTATATGTTTAATATTGTGTGGCCATGGATGATGGTTGGGAATGATTTAGAATGAAGCTATAGTGCGTAAATTGTGGCTATTTGCGAAAAATTTCCGCTTTGAAAGGAAATTTTGGAATTAGGGTTGTAATTGAACCCATTCTACCCGGTACTATTTCCCCTAGTTAGAGGCCGAATTAGACTTGGGTTAAAACATGAAAGTTGTAGGGAATGATATTTTATAGAGGCCTACAAAATTTCAGGCCAATCGGAGCAACGTAGCCTGTGAAAAGACTGAAATATCCCTGCTGCCCTGTTTCTGTCCGAACCTGGTAATCAGCTTTGGTAATTGGTTAGTTTGACCAGGAATACTACTGATTTGGTAGTTGAATGTCTTTCCTGACAGTTTATCTTGTATGAGATGAGGGTGTACTTTATCACACTCGTTCTCCTGCCTGTACTGAACGAACTGGAATCTATTACTTGTACTTGTTATGTACTTGAACTTGTTACTTGCACTTGTTATGAGATCGTTTGGAAGTGTGTCCAACGATCTTCCTATTAAACTTGAGCTCAACCTCATGGGGAGTTAATTAAATCGAGCCAGTAAGGGCTTGGTCGAGATAATTGACAATCCATGGGTACCTGTTCCTGGGGAATCTTTGGGTATTGACACTCTTGATTCCGGTATACTCGAGTATTACCATTCCTGTTCCTGTTTGGCGTTCGGGCCCGGTAAGGGGTATGTTTGGTGAATCGGGTTTTGGAGTTAAAGTGGTGTTCTACTGGACTGGTTCTTTTATTTGAATGTTGACGGAGGGTCAACGAGGCTGTATCAAGTATAGCAACGGGGATTTGGCTCCTGAGAGCCACCTGTATCCTTTACATTGTGATGTTCATTCTTTTCTCGTATTTGATGTGAATATATGCCTCCAAAGTGTTTTCTCATGAATTCTACTGTTTATATTGTTGGTACCTCATTGAGCTTTTAGCTCACCCCGTTCTGTTATCCTTGTTTTCCTTACAGGGAACTATCTTTTGGAACTTCAATGTTTTGAGGAATGAGTTGAGCTAGTTAGAAATTCTTTTGCTTTTTTGGTATAGCTCGTCGACAATTTGGAAACCCTATATGTATCTTAATACAATGTTCCATTTTGGATCTGTAAACTTACTAATATGTATATTTTGAAGTGTTTCCTCATGTTTATGTAACATATGTATTCAGGAATGTACCTACTTTCATGGCGAACAAAGTTTCCTTGTACTTGGTTGGATCCTGCATGGCGGCGGCCCTTCCATTTCGTTTTGATTCTTGCAGTTTTATTCCGGTTTTGATGGAGGTATGACTGAGTCCCGACGAGAGCTGGGCAGGCAGTCCGCCGGACCCTTCGGTTCGCCTTAGGGTGAGGTGGGGCTGTCACAAAAAACACCTGCAATGTTCACACAACAAGGTCTTGGATTATCTGAGGTTATGGAAGGTATGAATTTCAAGGACGAAATTCTTTTAAGAAGGGAAGGTTGTGAGGATCCGAATTTTTTTCTTATTTTCATCTTATTTTTCTGGCTTATTTAATTATTTATTCACCCGTTTACCCCAAATAATTTATTTCATCCTTTTCAATTCCATTTGCATGCAAAAATGTCCCTTTTATAATTTTAAAACGTTTCGTTAGCAAATTTAATTTTTCTACGGCTCGTTTAGCGATAAATAGCAAATACACGTTTTTCGAAGTAAATTCGATCCGAGAGTACATTAGTCTTGGAGAACTAAAGATGATTAATAGTAGACTAAGAAAAGTTAATTGAGAGATTAGATGTGAATGAGTTCAAATTAAGCTTTTACCGCGCGCGCGTCAATAGTCTCCCGAAAGTCGCGCCGGTACGACTAATTAGAGACTTGAGGAATTAATATTAGACTAGTAAAAGTGAGTAATTACAGAGTTAAAGAAAGTACCTTCAAGGATTAGTGTATGAGTGTATCAAATCCGAGAGAAATTGGTGGTACGAAACACTAGCACGACACTATTGAAGGTTGACTTTTTTGCACCATACTTAAAGCTACCTTTTTCATTCTTTCTCTCCAAGAAAACACAACACAAAACCCTCACCATCTCTTTCACTTGCTCAGCCGACCAACAAGAAAGAAAAAAGGAAGGAAAAACTCCATTGTTCTAGCTTCATTTCACTTGCAAAACTTCTACCAAATCGTAAACTACTTGGAGTAACATTTCATCTAGGAGCAAGAAGCAATCTTGTGGATTTTCTTGGAGAATTTTCGGTGGAAAATCTGATCTTAATCTAGGATTTCTTCTTGGGTTTTGGAAGGTATAAACATCTCCCACCACAACTCTTGTTTTCTTGTTTCATTTCTTGGCTTTGAAGCTTGTAGCTTCCTTCTTGTTGTTGTTGGTTGGATCTGGTTGGTTGAAGTGGGCTCTATGAACTCCACATTGGTTAAATGAGGGCTGCCATGATGTTTATGTGTGCATTAGTATGTTTGTGATGAGTTTTAATGGAAGAAACTAGAAGAGGAAAAAGAAAGAGAGAAACCGTGAAGAAGAGGTGCTGTCCGAAATTTCTGGTCATGTTGTTCTGTTTTAGTTTCAAAAATTTTATGCTTGGTTGACTGTGAAATTGATGGATATAGGTTGCATATTGTGTGTTGAAAGTGCCTACCAAAAATCGTTTCGTTTGGTTGCATAAAACATGAGGTTTGGCAAGAATCAAATCTGGAAAAACGTATAGCAAGGGTTCTCGAACAGTGTTTTTGTTCGAACATAACTTTTTGTACAAAATTTGAAATTGAGTGTCGTTAGCGGAATTCAAAACTAGACATTCATAGCTTTCCAACGGTATAAAAATCACCTGCTATTTCGAACTAAGTGAACCGTAGCGATTTAGTAAAGTTGACTGTCCTGTTGTGACCGTCTGTCCGAGAGGAATGGAGAAGCTGCATCTTGTGGCTTGATTTTCTCTCACTTATGAACTGATTTTGGAAATGATTCTTTCTAATGAAATGTAGCATTTTGAACCTAGTTTACAACGCCATAAATCATTCTTAATTTGAACTTGTATTGAGTGAGATGTGGTCTGACTTCGAAAGTGCAACAAAGCTGGAAACTGGAAAGTTTTTCCTTTCTTGCTAGCCGAATGGTCAGGGTTGTTTTGGGATGTTTTGTTTCGAAAATTTTGATGTCAATTACCCATAAATTGCTTATTAAATGTTTCTAGAACCTTGGTTTCAAAAATGGAGTGAATTGGGGTTGATTTCATTGGACAAAACCTGAGTGGGTTGGCAGATTTGCTTTGAAAAATTCACGAACTTTAGTCATTTTGTTAACTGCCTTCCCACGTGAGTTTTTGCCTGTAATTTGATGTTGAAGTAGTCCTCATATGGAAGTCTAATTGTACCAAATTTGGTGTAATTTCAAGACCATTTTGATATCCAAATGATGCCCCAAAGATTGCTCTTCAAATCTGGAAATTTACCGATCAGCTTGCAAGATTCAGCTGACTTTAAACTGTTATATCTTGATACTCAAAACTCTTAATTTAGTTCCATTTTTTGTGTTTGAAACCCTGTTTGGAACTCTTATTGTGTTACGAATTTCAAGGACTGATTCACTTTTTGTGAAGTTTGCCGAATTTCCAAAGATGGTTGAAAAACCAAGACTGGTTCAAACTTGTCTTCTTGGAACTGAAACTTTGAGCTGAAAAATGAATGCCTTCCGTTTAGAATCTTGGAAAAGTGTCTTCTGGGAACTTTTAGTACTTTGGATCTAGTTTTCAACGGTACAAATGTTTCCAATTTTGGACTTCCTAAACTCAAGATCTGATTTTACCAAGTTTGTCACGCAAAGCTGAAAATTCTTGATTTCTTAGGAAATGAGTTTTTAAGAACTTTTCATTTCCTTTTGATATTGATAGTTCGTTTTGAATCCGATTTCATGGAGGATACGAGTTATCCCTTATGACTTTGAACTCTCATTTTTGAATCTTGAATTTCATTAGAGTGAAGCTTTTTTGAGACATTATTCTAAGTTTAAACAAATACATTTCCTTCCCTGTATGTTAAGTGATTGTGAGTATATGTGAGTGATAATCGATCACTATTTCTTCATGCGCTCAAGAGGATATTGAAGGAAACCTCGGAGCAGAACACTAAAGGACTTATTTACTCACTTACTTTTGATTTGGTGAGTGTTCCCTGCATGTGTGTGACTTGAATAGTTTTGCTACATGTTTCCTTCATATTTCTTGTGTGTTTAAGTGTTCTCTATAATCGCTCCTATGTAATTTTCCACCATTTTAAGACGAGTGTGTACTTTATCTCACTCGACCTACTAAAATAACAAATTTCTACCGTTTAACCGTGAATTCCTACCGTTTACCGATTTAATTGATTACTTGCGCATGTTGTAAGCTCTTAGCTGAACTAGGCCCTGCCCTTGGTTACTAACCTGCTCGAGCTAGGACTGGGCTCGGTCAGGTAGGTTGGATGTGACGCCCCGAAAATTAGGGTTTTCATTTTATGGATCTTTTGTTGGACGAGCGGAGGAGCGCAGCTTTTAAACTTGGAAAAGAAGAAAAAATTTTGGAAATGTGAAGGGGACCAAATCCGGCCGGAAATCCGGCCAGTTTCTGGCCGGATTGCCCAGCCGTTTTGAAAAAAAATTTTTGATCAGCCACTGCCTTGAATCCGGCCAAGAATCCGGCCGGAAATCCGGCCAGATTCCGGCCGGATTCTGACGTGGCACAGCCGGTCAGAAGCTTTGACCGGCTGTTTGCTCCCTTTTTATTCCACTTTTACAACCAAAATATCTCATTTTTCTTCCCTGGTTCTTCCGTGAGCTTTGAGAGGAAAAACCTCTTCAATTTTCTAGTTGCAATTTCTACCAAAATCTTGTGATTTCACCGATGGTTTTGGAAAATATTTCACACAAGGGCTCACTATGGTGGTTCAAAGCTTTTGATGGATTGGTTTTCAAGGGGAAGCTATAAGTTGATAGTTCTCTTGAATTTGAGGTAAGATTGGATATGCAAGTTTCCTTTGGTTCTAATATTGGTTAATTAATGATTTGTGGTGGCCATGTGTATCATTTTGTGGAGTATTTTGTGGGTTTAAGGAAATTATGGTGAATTTCTAATTTATTGAGCATTTTCTGATTTTATATAATAGGCATGATTAATGTTGGATTGATGGTTTGAATTGGTGTTAAATGCAGCTCTTATGCGTTAATTGTGATCGATTGCAGAAAATTTATGCTTGTAGTGTGATTTCCGGTTTCTAGGGTTTCAAATTGGGGATTTTTCCAAGGATGACTTATAAGCTTTTGATTGGCTTTGATTGAAGGAAGTTATGGCTCAATTGAATGTATGGTATTGTGTATGAACCACATGGGTGACTATGGTTAATTGTTATGAAAATTGGTATTTGAATGGTAGGTTGGAAATGTGTAAAATCTAGGGGTTATGCCGCCCAATTTTTGAGAGTATGTGTTTGTTTTGACTTTGAATTGATCTTGATTCATTTTATGGAAATTCTTGTGAGTTGGCAATTGGGAGGATTAAGTTCTATATTAATTCATTCTTGTTTTGGCTTGTACATGATTTGTATAGGCTAGTCTCATGTTAAGTGGGGATTCTAGTCCTTAATTGTGATTCGTGATGGTTATATGCAACGGTTGGGTCAAGAAGGGTAATTTCAGTTTTTCCCTGTTTCTGGACTGAACTTGGACTGTCATTTTCTCTGTCCTGTAGACCGAATCAACTTTTGCTTAAAACATGAAACTTGTAGATATATGAGTTGACTACTTGCCTGCAAAATTTCAGATTGATTGGAGTACTGTGGCTTGTGAATTGACCGAAATACCCATGACTGCCCCGTAACCCCTGTTTTATGACAGTTTTCATTCTTTCTCCTAGATTTCGATATTTGACCCTGAAATTGTACGTTTTGACTTTGGAAGTATTCATAAGAAATGTTGGCATATGTCTTAGTTTCGTAACGCCATAAGATTTGTTTCGATCGGATAAGTGTAGCTTTACTTATGATTAAAATGCCAAAAGGTGGCAGGAACTCGTTAAGTTTAGAATTCCTCTTATTTGACTTGATATTTGTAATCTAGGATGCTAACTTGAGCAAGGTCATGATGTATGCTGGAAAAGGTTCGTGTGCCGTGGTTGGTGAGTGAACCTTAACTATTTCTTTGAAAGTTACTTTTGAACTCAATCTTGCATTGATTACACGATTGCACCTCATTGTGTATGTGTGTGTGCCATCGCATTTTGGCTCCGATGAGATCTTGGGAAAATCTTGTGCTTAGAACCAACGTCTCCACTACTGTTTATGCATCTTTTGGAGCACGATGGCTCTTTATTTCTGTTTACCTGTTACTTGATTTAAGGGAACGTTGGATATTTAAGTACAAGGATTTCACTGGCTCCAAAGAGCAATATACGCATCTTTGATCACTGAATCATGACATCATTTACATGCACTACTGTAAAGTTTATTTGATTATTGATTTTACTGTTCACTCGCTGAGCTTCTAGCTCACCCCCAAATGTTTTCTTCTCCCCACAGGAATCGAGGCAAAGGAAGCGCTTGTATTTCATTATTTGTGTGCCGGATGGCATGTAACTTGTATAGTTTAGATTTGGATTCGTTTGTGTAATTGTTGGGTTAGGGTGACTATTTGAAATTGGAATGGATGGATTATACCGTGTACGGTTTGAATTTGGATTTCCTTTTGATTGTATTGAACGTTTGGTATTGCTTGGATGTGTAATAGTCTAGATTTGGACTTCCTCTTGTATAATCATTGGGTTCATGGATCAGAGTGGCGCAGTGGAAGCGTGGACGCTTCGTTTTGATGTGTAAATGTTGGAATACTTGATTGATATTTGAGATTTTATCTTGTATTTGCTTGAGGACTGTAGTGATTGACTGAGTCCCGGCGAGAGTTGGGCAGACGGCCCGTTGACCCCTCTGGTTCGCCTTTGGGGAAAATGGGGTCGTTACAATTGGTATCAGAGCTTAGGGTTCAGATCTTTGTAGCGTATCCTAGAGTGAATGATTAGGATGCCTGACTGTGAGATTCATTTGAATAGTATGTGAACGAGGATCTATCGTCTCCTAGGGGTTAAAGAAATGGAATATTTGGGAGTTTCTTACTTGGGATTTCTATGGAAGGAAAATATGGGATTAGACGAATTTGAATTCTCCGTATACTTCTAAGTGTGGAAAGAGTTGAGGTACTTGGTAGTACGGGCTATGGAGAATAAGAGACCGAGATTCGATAGTCAAACTCCCTGTATGATGATTTTGAACCAAGATAAAAAGGTACAAAAGAAATAAAATGTATTGTTCCGCCCACATACCTTTTTAAAGGAATTATGCTTTGGATTTTAAAGAAAAACTAGGATGTACTAGTTTTATTTGCAAGCGATGATTGGAAATAAGATATATACGCTTTAAGTATGTGTAATTTGCCGATTTTAGTAAAAATGTGAATTTTACTTGAAGTTCAAATTTGAAAATTTGTGAATAACTGATGACTTGCTTAATTTGACATATGATGGGTTAAAACAAGGATAACAATTTCTAAACTAAGTTTTCCCCCTTGATTGTATATTGGTGTAGTCTCACACTTGAATTTGTCCATGCTTTACACGAAGAAAAAAAATATATATATATCTATCCCGAATTTTTGAAAGAATGGCAAGCTTATGTTTAATAATGTGAATCTTGAACTTGATAAGATTTCTGGTTACTTGAAATACTCTTCTTATGTACTAAAATTCTTGACTTTCAAGAAGAGCGAGCCAATTTTTAAAATGTACGGATGGACTGAGGAACTTCAAGATATAGAGTGACTGTATCCAAGAGTACAAGTTAGTGTGAATTGATTTGGTTTCCATTTGACACGTAAGTTGGCAAGTTGTACTTACTCTTGGGTTGAACTTGGAGCTGAGACTCTAACTTGGAGCCTGGTTGTTTTGGGGATGAGAGTGCTCTGGCTGGTGGCTTGCTTATTAAAGATTTTGAATTTTGAAGGGATACCCTTTGGTTTCCGCTTGCGTTATGGCTTTATTGGATCTAATTGCGTAAGGGTATATGATTTGATTGAAATTAGCAATAGTTGGACCCTTTGGTTTAACTATGGACTTAGAAAGGGTAGTGCACGCTGGGAGGCCATTTATATCCTGCTTGTATATACTTTCTATCTTGGTGGCACCTAATTGCCTATGTGCAATATTGGACATATTGGTTTTGTTTTGTAACTTCTAAACCATGCTATAACTTTTGATACATGTAATGAATCATGACCTGATTTTTAATGTTTTGCAACTTGTATACGCGTTAAGCTCTTTTATGCTTAGTTATGCCCTTTTTCCTATGATTAGAGACTTCTATTTAGCCAACTCCGTGTTCATGGGAGAAATTGATGGATGGTCTGGTAATTTAATAGGTCCCTAGGACTGAATATGAATTGAAAACTTGGTGAGATTTTCTTGTGCGCAACATATGTTATAGTTGGTTCTATGCCAATACTTCAACCTTAGTAAGTTGAACTCCGAAAGCATTGTATTGGGTTGATAGGAGAACTCGAACTGTCTGGAACCGATTGGACTGAGCTTACTTGAGACTTGAACCTGTTTAGGCTAGTGTGCTCTTACGTACCTTAATGGACTTAATTTGACTGAATATATGGAATGTGATAAGTATGTGACCTGAATGTGGCCTTAATTTTGTGACTGCTTACGAATGTGAATTGCTGGACAGAGGTTAGGCCAGTGTGTTCTTGCTCGTACTCATGATTCTTGGATTTGAACTTGAACTTGCACTTGAACTTGAACTTATACTCTTATTCGTACTCATGCACCATGAACCTGAAGTGTTTGACTCTGCTTTGACCCTGCTCTTGAACTCATTCGTACTGGTGTGGTTGTAGACCGGCTACTACTCTTTTGTAGCGGTTGAACTGAACCTCTCTGGTGGGGCATTGCCTGTTGTGTTGTCCAGCACCACCATTCGTATGGCGAGGCATGCCTGTTGTGTTGTCCATCACCACCAGAGATGGAATACTTGAACTGAGGTTCTCTGGCGAAGTTTAGCCGATGTGCTAACTTGTTGTGTTGTCCAGCACCGCCAGGGACAAATACTTGAACTGAGGCTCTCTGGCGAAGTTTAGCCGATGTGCTAACTTGTTGTGTTGTCCAGCACCGCCAGGGACAAATACTTGAACTGAGGCTTTTGGTGAAGTATAGCCGTTGTGCTAGCTTGTTGTGTTGTCCATCACCACCAGGGCCAACGTACTGAATTGAAATTCTGTGGTGAAGCATAGCCGTTGTGCTAGCTTGTTGTGTTGTCCAGCACCACCAGAGATGCATTTTGATTTGAAGCTTCGTTGTATCCAGAATTTCTTCCAAATCTCTGGGACTTTACGTCCGGCATCAAGCCTTTTGCCTGTTTTATCTGGTTACGCGTTTAACTCCCTATTGGATCATGACTATTGGATAAGTTGGATTGGCGTGATATTTGGTACTTGAATTTGATAAGTGATTAGTATATAAGCCATGCTTTACTGGATCATGAATTACGATAAGTGAGATTAAAATGATTCCTAGTATTTGACTGACCTTGGGGAAAAATAAATTGCACCTGGTGAATACAAGTTGGATTAGATTGAATTCTAATGCTTGACTGGTTTCTGAGCAATATCTTGACCGGATGTATATGAGTTGGAATGTCGAGGACGACATTCTTTTAAGGAGGGGAGATTGTGACGCCCCAAAAATTAGGGTTTTCATTTTATGGATCTTTTGTTGGACGAGCGGAGGAGCGCAGCTTTTAAACTTGGAAAAGAAGAAAAAAATTTTGGAAATGTGAAGGGGACCAAATCCGGCTGGATAGCTGGCCGGATTGCCCAGCCGTTTTGAAAAAAATTATTGATCAGCCACTGCCTTGAATCCGGCCAAGAATCCGGCCAGATTCCGGCCGGATTCTGACGTGGCACAGCCGGTCAGAAGCTTTGACCGGCTGTTTGCTCCCTTTTTATTCCACTTTTACAACCAAAATATCTCATTTTTCTTCCCTGGTTCTTCCGTGAGCTTTGAGAGGAAAAACCTCTTCAATTTTCTAGTTGCAATTTCTACCAAAATCTTGTGATTTCACCGATGGTTTTGGAAAATATTTCACACAAGGGCTCACTATGGTGGTTCAAAGCTTTTGATGGATTGGTTTTCAAGGGGAAGCTATAAGTTGATAGTTCTCTTGAATTTGAGGTAAGATTGGATATGCAAGTTTCCTTTGGTTCTAATATTGGTTAATTAATGATTTGTGGTGGCCATGTGTATCATTTTGTGGAGTATTTTGTGGGTTTAAGGAAATTATGGTGAATTTCTAATTTATTGAGCATTTTCTGATTTTATATAATAGGCATGATTAATGTTGGATTGATGGTTTGAATTGGTGTTAAATGCAGCTCTTATGCGTTAATTGTGATCGATTGCAGAAAATTTATGCTTGTAGTGTGATTTCCGGTTTCTAGGGTTTCAAATTGGGGATTTTTCCAAGGATGACTTATAAGCTTTTGATTGGCTTTGATTGAAGGAAGTTATGGCTCAATTGAATGTATGGTATTGTGTATGAACCACATGGGTGACTATGGTTAATTGTTATGAAAATTGGTATTTGAATGGTAGGTTGGAAATGTGTAAAATCTAGGGGTTATGCCGCCCAATTTTTGAGAGTATGTGTTTGTTTTGACTTTGAATTGATCTTGATTCATTTTATGGAAATTCTTGTGAGTTGGCAATTGGGAGGATTAAGTTCTATATTAATTCATTCTTGTTTTGGCTTGTACATGATTTGTATAGGCTAGTCTCATGTTAAGTGGGGATTCTAGTCCTTAATTGTGATTCGTGATGGTTATATGCAACGGTTGGGTCAAGAAGGGTAATTTCAGTTTTTCCCTGTTTCTGGACTGAACTTGGACTGTCATTTTCTCTGTCCTGTAGACCGAATCAACTTTTGCTTAAAACATGAAACTTGTAGATATATGAGTTGACTACTTGCCTGCAAAATTTCAGATTGATTGGAGTACTGTGGCTTGTGAATTGACCGAAATACCCATGACTGCCCCGTAACCCCTGTTTTATGACAGTTTTCATTCTTTCTCCTAGATTTCGATATTTGACCCTGAAATTGTACGTTTTGACTTTGGAAGTATTCATAAGAAATGTTGGCATATGTCTTAGTTTCGTAACGCCATAAGATTTGTTTCGATCGGATAAGTGTAGCTTTACTTATGATTAAAATGCCAAAAGGTGGCAGGAACTCGTTAAGTTTAGAATTCCTCTTATTTGACTTGATATTTGTAATCTAGGATGCTAACTTGAGCAAGGTCATGATGTATGCTGGAAAAGGTTCGTGTGCCGTGGTTGGTGAGTGAACCTTAACTATTTCTTTGAAAGTTACTTTTGAACTCAATCTTGCATTGATTACACGATTGCACCTCATTGTGTATGTGTGTGTGCCATCGCATTTTGGCTCCGATGAGATCTTGGGAAAATCTTGTGCTTAGAACCAACGTCTCCACTACTGTTTATGCATCTTTTGGAGCACGATGGCTCTTTATTTCTGTTTACCTGTTACTTGATTTAAGGGAACGTTGGATATTTAAGTACAAGGATTTCACTGGCTCCAAAGAGCAATATACGCATCTTTGATCACTGAATCATGACATCATTTACATGCACTACTGTAAAGTTTATTTGATTATTGATTTTACTGTTCACTCGCTGAGCTTCTAGCTCACCCCCAAATGTTTTCTTCTCCCCACAGGAATCGAGGCAAAGGAAGCGCTTGTATTTCATTATTTGTGTGCCGGATGGCATGTAACTTGTATAGTTTAGATTTGGATTCATTTGTGTAATTGTTGGGTTAGGGTGACTATTTGAAATTGGAATGGATGGATTATACCGTGTACGGTTTGAATTTGGATTTCCTTTTGATTGTATTGAACGTTTGGTATTGCTTGGATGTGTAATAGTCTAGATTTGGACTTCCTCTTGTATAATCATTGGGTTCATGGATCAGAGTGGCGCAGTGGAAGCGTGGACGCTTCGTTTTGATGTGTAAATGTTGGAATACTTGATTGATATTTGAGATTTTATCTTGTATTTGCTTGAGGACTGTAGTGATTGACTGAGTCCCGGCGAGAGTTGGGCAGACGGCCCGTTGACCCCTCTGGTTCGCCTTTGGGGAAAATGGGGTCGTTACATTGGAACCCTGGGCTACCATTTCGGTATACTCGAGTATTACCACTGGAAGAATAAGGTAATGGTCAGACAAACCGGGGAAATTATTGGAGTTATAAGGTGTAGCTGACCGAAACAGTTCCATGTGAACACCGTATCCTTTTAATGTGTGTTTATTTCTGTAAAATGATAAATGTCTCATTTTAATGTGCCAATGTGCAACCTTGAACCATATGTGCGTTATGCTTAATTTACTGGATTTATTAGAACTGTTTGTGTGTTTTGGAACCTCACTGGGCTGTTTAGCTCATTCCACTTCTTTGTTTTCCTTAACAGGGTTCAAGGCCGAGAGTGCTCACGAATAGTACTAAATTGTTTTCTTTTAGAGATTTCAAGTTGTAATATAGCAATGACTGTAGTACATATTCTCTTGGGTTGTATTTAAGTTTGAAGGTTAGCAAATTTTAAGTATTAATGTTTTGGAGTACTTTAAATGTATATTGAAAATATTTGAAGTATTTCAAGTTTTTGAATTATGGATTATAGTGAGCCCAGGCGAGAGCTGGGCAGGCAGTTCGCTGACCCTTCTGGTTCGCTTTTGGAGAAAGTGGGGCTGTCACACCTACTGGCGCATAGCATCCGTAAGTTCTTGCTCTTGACCAATGGCCTCCTGCAACTCCTAGATTCTATCCCTCTGCATCTCCATAATTCCTCTCATTCTTTCCATCTCAATTTGGTCCTTAAAACTGGCACGCCTAAGTCTCCTCCTCTCATCTAGTACTGCCAGGACCACATGATCATAATAGGAGTAGTTTTGGCAACGACTACGTCTTCTAGTCTGACTTGCTGAACTCCAACGTCGGATTGGTCCCCCTGGCCTCTCCTCATAATCAACAATTCGAAGACGCCTCTGAGGCAGCTCACTTCCACCCTCTCCACTGGTTCCTTCTGTGACCTACAAGGATAAGCATAGTTTACAACTTAGGCAAGTTTAATCATACTTAATGACACCCTAACATGTCACACTAAAGCTTCTGAAATCAAATTTTTATTTTGTCCACAACCTAAATTCTGTACTGGAAGCCCTGTTTTGAGCTGCACTTGATGCTCAAATATGAGCTAGTTGTGGACAGAATTTTAAAAAAATTCCTTCTAAGAAATTGTAGCCTTATGAATTTAGGTTTCAACGCCACTGACCGCACTCAATTCTGAGTTGAATTGAGTGAGTTGTGACTAGATTTCAGAGCTGTCTTCGTGAAAGAAAACCCTAATTTTGGACTGATTTATAGATAATCTTGATTTGGGGCTTGTTGTTTCGAAATTCTTGGTGTTAATCACCTACCAAATGTATCTTGGATGTTTCTTAGATATTTTCTACATAAATGAACCATATTTGAAATGTTTTCGTTGGCCAAACGTTTGGGAAAAGGAAAACGGAACGACAAGGCAGTTTTGCCTTGGAAGTTCTTGGAGTTTTAATGGCTTGGTTAACTGACTTCCCATGCGAATGTTTCTATGAAAATTTACAGAGGAATAGCTCTCATATGGTAGGGTAATACTACCAAATTTGGTGCCATTCCAAGACCGTTTCGATGCTCAACTGAAATCCTAAAGTCTATGTTCCAACCTGGAAAATGGCTAACGGTCTCACTTTTTCAGTAACATTGAGCTACTATATCTTGGTGCTCAAAACTCTGATTCATATTCCGCTTGTTGTGTTCTAAACTTTGATTGTAACTCTAATAGATTTTCAAATTTGAAAGGCCAGTTCACATTCTATGAATTTTGCCGAATTTTCAAAGTTAGCCAAAAACCAATCCCGAAACTGTCTCAATGGTCCAAAACAGCAACTTTGAGCCGAATTTTGAATGTTATCCATTTGGAACCTTGGAAAAGTGTCTTCTAGAAACTTTTAGTACTTTGGAAGTAGTTTCTAACGGTGCCAAGTTTTCCAATTTTGGACATACAAAGAGTGAGATACGATTTTTCAAAGATTGAACCTCAAATCGGAAATTTTCAAACATGACGGGAATTGAGTTTTTGAAACTCTTCCCTATCCTTCAATACTAATTGACCATTTTGGACTTGTCTTCATGAAGGAAATCAGTTTTTCCTTGTATTAATAAACACTACTTTTGAACCTTAAATTTTGAGCAAGTAAAGCCCCATTCCATGGTATTTTCTAGATTGTACAAGTGTACAATCCCTCTCTTGATAAGAAAGCATTTTCAAGTGATAGTGTGTAATAGATAACTATTGTTTGCTCAGGTGTTCAAGGAGACCTTCACGAGGATCTCGAGGGGAACACCTAAAGGCTTGTTTACGCACTCACTCTCTTATTTCGATTGGTGAGTGTCAAGTGTATGAATTTGTTGCTAAGTGGTTAACTGTTTCTTATCCGTTATGTGAATTTGAAGTTTTGAGACGAGTGTGTACTTTACCACACTCGTTCTCTTTCGAACGAAATTATATTCGTATTTTGCTATGTGAATTCATATCCGACTTGTACATAGTAATGTGGATGTGATTCGTATTTGGAATCGTCGATCCGAGCGTTGTTCATCGACTTATATTTACAATTGTATTCATATTCATATTCATATTCATATCCGACTTGTGAATTCATATCCGACTTGTACATAGTAATGTGGATGTGATTCGTATTTGGAATCGTCGATCCGAGCGTTGTTCATCGACTTATATTTACAATTGTATTCATATTCATATTCATATTCATATTCATATTCGTATTCGGGGGACGCCCAAACTCGTTGGTTAACTTTACGAATCGAGCCAGCATGAGTTTGGTCGATAAGCTTAGCAAACCATGAGATATTCAGAGAGCATGATCTATTGGAAAGATCTTGCTCGGCATTACTCGTGCAGTATTGCCATGATATACTCGAGTATTATCAAAACTCTGATGAGCGGCCCCGGTAAGGGGGTGTAACGGTGACGGGATTCGAAGAAAAGTGGTGTATCTACGGATTTGATGTTTATGTGGTTGATGGAGTGTTAACATGAGATGTGATCAAGACTTGGACACGACTACGTGGAATTTAGCTCCTGAGAGCTACAGTATCCTTGAATTGTTTCTATTTATTTTTTATATTCGAAGAGTGAATTATTCGAACTTGATAGCTCTACTTACAATGTAATTGTTGTTGCTACTTGGATTATGTGTTTGCATGTGTGTTTCTTGGCCTCACTGAGTATTAGTTCATCCTATTAGTTTGTTTTCCTTAACAGGAACCCAATTGGAAGGAGTTAAGGAAATGCCGACTTGAGACACTTTTGTATTAGTGTTTTGATTGTAATCGACTAGACACTTTTGGATGTTGTATATTTTGGGGAAAGTGATTGTAAATTTGAAATTTGTGATGTAAGACTGGATATTTATGTATGGAAATGACTTCGTACCTTTATTCCGACTTTCATTGTTAGTATTAGACTAGGTTTGAATTGGAATTGTCTTGAGTCCTAGCGAGAGCTGGGCAGGCGTCCCACGGATACCCTTGGGTTCGCCCTTGGGAGAAGTGGGGGCATCACAAAATTCACAGTAAAGTCATTGGATATTGGGCTCCAAACGACATCCAAGTCATGCACAAATAATAGATTTCAAATGAATAGTAGACCAGTCAAACAGTTAAGTGGAATCGAATGTGATAAAGTACACACCTGTCTAGTCCAGATTCAACCAAATCACAGTCATACAACTCATAAATTTCAGTCACAAGTAGTTCACTTTAAGCAACAAGTTATGCAAGTAGTACACTCACCAATTCAAGCAAAGCAACGTCAAAGGTTCGTCCCCGGGTTATGCCCTTGATCACCAACAAATCCTAAGAACAACCAAGATTATTATGGTTCAACCATCCAAAGATTAGGTGAACAAAGGAAATCCAAGTAACTACTAGGGCAAAGATTTAAATATGGTTTTGGAGTGAAAAGAAAGCATTTGGATCCAAGGGACATGACTAACCAAGGAGTTCCTCATTCCAATTCATGGCTAGAAATTTCCAGCAACAAAATAATGAAGAAAAACAACCAAATCTCGAGTTTAAAGTGGAACAAATATAACTAGAAAGTATGCTAGAAGAAACCATTACTTTTCCTCTTGTTTTACATATGCTTTTGTCAAAATTTCAACTTATACACCACCACCAAGGTGCACTCAAGCAATCATAAGCAACCTAAGTCCAAACTGACCCAAAATCACCCCTCTAACGTCACTCATATCACAAGAAAGAGAGTAGCAAAAATTTCAGCAGCACTTCCTCTTATTTTCTCAACTTTCCCTTCCAAACTCAACACTTATATTTCATAGCAATCCAACCTCAATCACAACCACAGGTCATAGGCTATAAAGAACACTTGTTTAAGGCCACAAAACAACTTAAAATAGACCATTATCTAGCACAAACACAACCATAATAAAGATGAAAAATGGAAACCCTAAGCTGAAATTTTCCTCTACAAGCTGAAAATTTCTATAAGGAAGCGAAAATAACATATAAAAGCTAAAAAATTCGTATGACAAAGCTAATAGATCATAGCGAAGCTCAAATCACGATATCAAAGCTGAAATTTCTCACTTAAAGCTGGAATTTTCCATTCACTACACAAAACCATGAAATTTTCCTTGAAATATACCAAAATCAAGCTTTAAATCCACTCATATGCAAGTAATAAAAGAAAAGATAGTTTCTTGATATTGCTACCTTGAAACCCTATGAAGAAATGGAACCTAAGAGCTTCTTTCTCCCAAATCACTCCACCAAAGTCCTTAATCCTTCCTAAATGTCACTTTTTATGGAGTAGTTTGCAAGATTAAGATGAAAACTCATGGCTTCAAGCAAGATTCAAGGTTGAAGATGAAGGTTTTCTCTCTCTTTTCCATCTAAAATTTTCGGCCAAGAAGAAGAAGATGAAGGGTTGTTTTGGTCAAAATTTTATTTTATTAAAGGCTAAAAACGGTCTTAGTGTGACGACCCCACCTCCCCCTAAGGCGAACCAGAGGGTTCGGCGGGCCGCCTGCCCGGCTCTCGCCGGGACTCAGTCGTTCACTAAAGTCCTCAAATAAATTGTAATATAAATCTCAAATATTACATCAAATTCTCCAATAATTACATATCAAAAGCGAAGCGGAAATAATTCTCAACTATACATAAAATGATTCCAAATCCAAACTGTACAGAATATAACAATTCCAACTAAGCCATCCAGCCACGTGAATAAGTACTACAAGCCTTCATTCGCCACGAGCCCTGTGGAGGGGAATAAAATATTTTTGGGGTGAGCTAGAAGCTCAGCGAGTAACCAGGAAAATCATTAAACAAATATATTTCACAATGTTGCATTTCGATGATTTCGATGATGTCATGATTCAGAGATCAAATGTCCGTTTAGTGCTCTCGTGAGCCGGTGAAATCATAGCACTTGAACACCCAACGCTCAAATAGATCATTTAACATTAACTCACGAACTCACGAAAGTGGGAGCAACATCGGTGCTCCAGATAACCATGAACATGAACCATAAACAAGGTGGAGACGTTGGTGTCCAGCACAAGACTTTCCCAGAACTCATTGAAGCCAAATCATGTCATGAATTCACATGCAAGCACGCATGATATGCAATCGAATAATTAATGCAAGAAACATTTCACAAGTACTTTGGAAATAGTTTAGGGTCACTCACCTCCACGGCTCCGAAACTATCCATCATATTGCATTGCCTTGCTCAAACCCAAGTCTTAGATCACAAACTCAATGCAAACAAATCCTTTAAAAGTTCGGACAGCACTTCCCCTAAATTTGCTTACTTTTCCAGCCGTCATGGCTTCATGATTTCCTCATTCCAACCCAAAGGTACACACACAACAACAAGTTCATCCAATAGCCATTCAGCAAACTCCAAGTAGTACAAAGACAAGTCAAGCTAGGGAAAAGTCCGGAAATGAAAGTTAAGCTCAAAACCAGAAAAACAGTTTTGACGTCATTTTGCGGTAATGGTGCAAAAGCACTACGATGGTCGGATGAAGGTGGAAGACCCACCGTTTCGAAGCTAAGAGATAGGGCTACAATATTTCAGAAGGTCACTCAACCTAGTTTCGAGTGTAACCAGGTCAAAAATGCAAGATACCATACCAGAATCACAAAAACAGATTCACAGAACGCATTCTAGCGGAAACATCATAAATCAGGTTATCCAAGTCAAAATCCAGAAATTCCAAAACCAACTGAAAGCTAAGAAACAGGGCTACATTTCATCAGAAGACCTCAACAACCAATTCGGAAGCAATTCCAGTCAAAACAACCAATTACAGTCGCAAATCCCAATTTCGGGTAAACCAGAACAGCAATAGTAATTTCAACTTTTCTCACTCGACACAACTCCGATTGACCTGAAATTTTGTAGGCACCTCTAAAATGTCATTCTATACAACTTTCATGTTTTAAGCCAAGGCCAATTCGGCCTCTATCTAGGACCTAAAAATTCGGACAGAATGTTCATCACAAAACCCTCACTTTTCAATTTTTGGTCCAAAACAGAAATTGGTTGCAATTAATCACTTTTTCCACCTCATAGAGCCCTTAAACATCATTTTCAATCATCATACATGACCACATAATCATGCTTATATGAAAACAGAAAAATCCCCAAAAATTATAAAACTTCACCAATTCAACCAAAATCAAGATATAATCCATAAAACCATCTCTTTAGCCATCACAAGTCACTAATTTAGCATAATCAAGAACAAAGAAAGGATTGCTAGACATGAACCTTGAAATATCAAGAAAGTTGATGGCTTAGTCCTTTGCCTTCTCCAATCACTCCACCACTACCTTCAATCTTCCTAAACAAGTGACTTTTGTGGAGGAATTCGAAAGTTTAACGGTTGATTCACAAGATTGAGCAAGAAATGGAGTTGGAGTTGAAGGCTTTCTTCTTGTATTTTTTATCCAAGAGGTTCGGCCAAGCTTGCAGAAATTTAGGTGATTTTTGGGTCAAAATTGAGTATTAGTAAAGGTAAGAAATAATGGTCAAGTCCAAGATTAAATCACAAGGTGACACTTGTCACCTTTTTGGTTTAAAACTTATCTTTTTGTCTCTCCAATACAAATATCTTAACACTTTGTAAAATAATATCACTTAATACAAAATTCCAACAAGTTGTCAAAAATATAATGCATTTACCGCACTTGTGGGTCCCACGTCCAAAATACGCTTTTAATTTCTCAAAAACTAACCGATACTAGAAAATCATTTTAAAACTATCTTTGCTCATAAACTTTATCTGGGGAATTTTTCTAATAAAGAAAATGTAGAAAAGGCGGGCGATTACATAAAATAAACCCTAGAAAATTAGAAAATTTTCGGGTTCTCACACTCATACTTTTCGGGGCGTCACACTTAGTCAAAGTCAAAACTTCAAGGCTTTGTGATAAATGGCTTCCAAGGGTTTATCCTCATCCTGTTGTCTTCCCATCACAAAAATATCTAGTCAACATCTAATTATCCCTTAACACCTTATAAAATAATATCCCTTTGCACAAAACTCCTCCTAATCTTCAAAATTTATTACACACACCACACTAGTGGGTCCTACTATCATAATGTAGTACGAACTTAACATGCACTAACTTATGGTAGAAAATTGATTAAAAATCTTGACTCTCTTACAAAAATATCTAGGAAATTAAGGCATAAAATAAAGTAAAGAAAATGTATTCAAAGAAATAAATTAAATAAAAATAATTTTTTGGGTCCTCACATAATGGCTGTTTCTTGAATTTTTCTAAGCATTTTTTGGATGATTTTCCTTCATAGATGATGTTAAAATGTTTTTGTTGTGGAAAAAAGGTTTTGAAAATATGGTACATAAAGGAATTGAAACAAGAGTGAAGACTAACTTAAATTCGATAAAGAAGCTAATTTCTTTATGAAGTGAAGCTTCTAACTTGGTTTCAATTGGTTTTGGTTCCTAAAAGAAATTTGGAAATAATTTTCAAATTTTAATATGATTAAAACTAAAAAGTTTCTGAATATTTAGGTGTACAAAAAGTTTTTAAAAAATTCTAAATATTAGAAAAGGCAAAAAGTTCTCCTAAGGCTTTTGGGTTCAACCAGCGCTAGATTCTCATGGATCAAGGCTAAGATACAACACTGGATCTCGAATAGAATGGTAGACTATCAACCTGAGTTTGGAACCGGTGATGGATTGACTGAAGGTTACTCTGGATCCAGCGCCTCATCATAATCAGCGAGGTAACCATCTACCCGATGATTAAATCTGACACCAGATTGCCCAAACCTGAATTGGATCAAGCACTGGATCCATCTAGGATGGATGCGAAGAATAGACCAAGCCTCAGCAAATCGATTGAGCCAGGACCAGATATAGTTGGGTCTAAACTAGTTTTTCTAATTTTTCTTATTCTTAAACTTCAAGACTTGAAGTCTAATGTTAGTTAAAGTTTAGGGATAATAATGATTCATGATTAGAATTAAAAATTTTCTTTATTATGGTCTTATTTAATATAGCATTATATGAATGTATGATGACAATTATAAATTTAAGACTAAAATTATTGTGAGTGGATGAATGGATAAATGTTTTGGTTTTGTATTAGTATTTTTTAAAAGGGATAATTGCAGAAACCTCCCTTGAGGTTTTTAACAATTTCATTTAGCTCGCTAAAAATTACACATACCTCCCTTGTCATTTAAAATGACAATACTAGCCTTAAATATTTTAATGAAATTCCCTTGTTTGACATGTTTATACTTAGAATGACTTTTAAAATTATTTTTTCATTCTTTTTCCTTCTTTTTTTAATATTTTTTGTCAATAAAACTATATACCTAGCACTAATATCTCTAGTTTCTACTGTAATCAAATGTCAAACTAGTGATTTTTTATGAATTAACTTATAAGTAAACCAGTGTTTTTACTAATTTTTTTTTATGTTTTGGTATTAAAATTAACAATAAATCAAAAAGAAATGGCCCAAAACCACTATTAAATTATGATAATCTCATTACTCAAAAAACTCATAAACTTTAAACGAATTATTTCAACATTGTCTTTTCTATCTTATAAATCTAAATCCATAATAAAATAATACCATCAAAAGTATCCTATCATAGTGATAAAATAGTTATTATAGTTGTTTATCAAATAGTAGGCATGGACATGCAAAATTTGACATCTTTTCCTTATAATTATACTGGATAATCTTATAATTTATAGGAAAATAAATTAAAACTCATTACACAAGGGCATTTTTGGGTATTCATTTAAAAATTTGATCAAGTCAATATTATTTTAAGGTTTTGTTACTAAAACTATTAAATCAAGAGAGGTAGATGTAATTTTCCAAACCTCGGGAGAGTTCAATGAAATTGCCAGAAATCTGAGGGGACGTTTCTGAAATTATCCCTTTTTTAAAATAGAACCTGCATGTAATTTTTTTTTATTGTATTGGATGATTTTCCTTTCTGCGTTTTACTTTGTCTTGGTGTTGAAGAACAAAAAGTGCTTAGGTTGTACTAGTTTTGTTGTACCAATAGTTTTGATTACTCAAATCTTTCAGCAATTTAATTTAATGTAGCCAAAGGATAGGTTTCATTATGACTTTCATTACTGAAAATTTTACACGTCTGTGTTCAAATAAGTAAGGTAATTTAGGCTTGAATTTATCCTCAGCATAATAACTTGTATTTCAGTTCTGATTTTAAGAGTAGCTAACAGACTTTGTGGAGAAATTAGATCATGAGCCACTAATATATGGTCATACAATTCCATATGTCAGATATGTTCACACGATAAAATTGTTCTAAGGACTCTGATCCTATGCAATTGAGCTCCAAATTTGCTCCACTATTGAGTATCACAAAATCTTACAGTACACATTGTTGCTTACTAATTCTAAAAAGTTGTACGCAATTTAGAAAACTTTTCAGATACAGAAGAAGTTTGGTTAGATTATACAATTGAGATTCCCAAGTCTAACTTGGTGGCTCTTGAACTTTATTATGAATATGAAAGTCACACACTTTGTTTCGTGGGCAAAATAAATGGGACATTGTAGAAACAAGAGTACGAAAAAAAAAAGAAAACAAAAAAACCTATGAGATACCACAAATGTGGCATACCTCATGGTAGATGATCCCAAAATAAATATGTATCCAATGACCATTTTGGCATTAAAGCTCTCGAGGTTCAGTTTTGATTTGCACCAGGACAATCGACCTCAAACTATATGCAAAATTTGTTGTTTTGGGGATGGATCAAATCTCAATTGAATTTCAATCACCTATGTTCAATGAGTTTTCGGAGCTCCAAATTCTTGCTAATTATTTGACTAAATGATATGTTTGGTTCTGGTGTCGTTTTACTTGTTTATGGATGAATTAGTAATTAAAAAGGAGGGACGAGATCAAGCTGTTGTACTGTTAGTTCAATAACTTATTATTTCCATTTCAGAACGCAATAGGCAATAACTTGACTAGTTTCCGGTCATAAGTAGTACATAAACTATACATTTGCATATTGGAAGAGTTTATGCTGGTAACACATAGGCTTTAGTTATTTCCGTTTCAGAACGCAAATATATAGGTAATAATGTGACAACATCTTCAAAGTCCGAAGTGTTACATAAACTATACATTTGCATTTTGGAAATCATTTCAACCTTGGAGTGGTACTGGTATGGCCTTTAAAGGTACTGCTTTCCTGAGTGTTATCCCCATCCTTTCTCCCATGTCCAACTCTTCTGGTTTAATCCCATCAGCTAAGCTCCAATCAAACAAGTGCAAGATTGATCCTAGAGCCATTGGTAGCACTCGAGAAGCAAGAGGAACGGCCGGGCATATTCGCCGGCCAGATCCAAAAGGTATAAACTCAAAATGGTGTCCCTTAAAATCTGCAGTACTTGGCTCCAAAAATCTTTCAGGCTTGAACTCTAAAGGGTTTTCCCAAGTCTTTGGATCCCTTCCAATTGCCCAAACATTTACTAGAATTTGTGTTTCTTTTGGGATGTGGTAGCCTAGCATTTTGCACGAGTCCATAGCCATGTGAGGTACCAAGAAAGGGAGCGGTGGATGTAGCCGGAGCGTCTCCTTCACTACTGCCTTAAGGTATGGAAGATTATCCAAGTGTTTTTCTTCTATCTTAGTCCCTAGACTAATCACGCTTCTCAACTCAGCTTGGACTTTTTCAAGAGTTTTTGGACTACGTAGAAGCTCTGCCGTTGCCCATTCTAATGTACTAGTTGTCGTGTCTGTCCCTGCTGTGAACATTTCCTGACAAACAAAAAGATTATGCAATCTAGACTAATTAATCATGTGGAATAAACATGTGTTCTGAGATTAATAACATGGTTAGATCCAAATTTGATAGTCAAAAGAAAACACAATGTTTTTCTCTTTTGCGGGGTAAATTTTTTGGTGGCAATCAGAACTGGAAGAATAGTTAGAAGCAAAGGATCATAATTGATTACTTACAAAGACTATAATGTTGATTGTTGTTGGAGAGAACTCAGGAGGTTCTTCAGCGCTTTCGCCTCGGTAATGCAACAGAACATCCAAGTAATCTCTTCTCCTCTTTTCAGGACTTGGGTGATCCGTTTCATCTCTATTACTTTCGATGATTCTCTCTTTTAAATATAATCCAGCGATGTCAAAGGCTCGTTTGACATGATACTGTGTTGATCTCCTAATACCCTGAGGGTCAAGCCATTTAAGCAATGGCAAGAAATCTGCAATGTTGGGCTTTCCAGCATATTCCATCACTTTGCCTGCATGGTAAAAGAACTTTGCACCCCTCTCAGAGCTTGGATCCAAAAGATCCTTGGAAAACATGAGATTTCCAATAAGATTGAATGCCAGCAAGAAGAAAAACTTTCCAACATCTATCCCATTGGCACCAGAACCTCCAGCAGCTTCTATATATTTCACCATCTGATCAATGCATTTAGCACGGACATCAACTGTTGCATCAAGCCTGCTCGTTACAAAGAACTCGGCGGTGCACAAGCGCCTGAGCATCCGCCAATGGGGACCATATTGTGCAGTTATAAGAGAGCCCTCATTGCCAATATCTCCTTTCATTGCCTCGTATATTTTCCTTCCAGCAAAAACCACATCATGGTTCTTGAACATCTCACGGGCCACTTCATTCGATGATATCACCACAGTGCACATTGATCCTAGCCAAAGAGTCATTATAGGGCCTTGTTTACTAGCCAATATAGCAAATGACTCATGGGCTGACCATCCCAATTGAAACATATTGCCCACCACCGGCCACCGCCTCGGCCCCGGTGGCAATCTTTCCAACTTTTCCGATGCATTGCATTTTCGCCAAGTCAAAATTGCCCAGGCAACCAGTAACAACAAGGCTACAACCAGCAGTTCTAATCCTATACTAGTCTCAGAAACCATTTTTCCCCTGGCTTAGTCTAAGAACTTTTGTATTTTGGGCTTTGCAGTTGAAGTTGATAAATTTTGAATACTCTCATATGTAGTCTGGTTTTTCCGTTTCTTAATTTTATTGAACTTAAAGAAAACAATGAGGAATTGACTTACACTCTAATGGAAACTGTTTGCTAATTAAACCTTTGAGATGTAGTTTCTGCTTGTCCCAAGTTTGAAGCCGAGTCATGAGTGGGCAGGTTCAGCAAATTTCGAAGCTGTACAAGAATCTCTAGATTTTGTTTAGAAATTTTTGTTGCTTCCCAAGTAACCTATGGAAAAAATAGGAATTATTTTCTCTATCAAACAAAAAGAATAAAATGGCCGACAAAAGATGAACGTTGTACATTTCGAACAAAGGTTGCGTGCTTCGTGTTTTCTGTTTATGATAATACAATCAAGTCTGTTTATGCCACTAAGAGTTAAAACTACAGAGTCAAACGATTGATTTAGAGCATCAATCCAAGCTATAATGGCTAATTAAATGCATTAAGACATTCATTTTAAAGAATGAAACATACCCAAGCAGCATACAAGGTTACATTAAATGGTCAGATTGAGCAAAAGTCATAGAGGATTCTCACAGTTGGAAGTTGAATGAAGTGGCGTCTGGTGCGAACCAAATGGCTTACTTTCTCTCCAAAAGAACTTTTCCGCTACTTTTTGGTTTGCTGAAATCTGTTTTATTATCTGAAAGTTTGTGGAAAGCTAAGTTTGCAAATTTTGAATCTTGTTCACTTGTGTTCTAGTATATATAGGCAAGTGAAGTTACTGCTGGGACAACGTTAAAGGTACAAGAGCTTTATGCAGGCTTAAGAAATTTCTTCATATATTAATCATTAGTTCCTTGGATTTTTGCTCCACATGTATATAATATGTGCACTTGTATGATGTTTTTAATGAAAACCCCAAAGATTTGGTTCAGAAAAATAATATTTAGTTCAGAAAGATAAAAGTTTATGGTTGTGAAAAATAATAAATTAAAATAATTGATAATATTCTGAGAATTCTTAATTTACGGAAACTATATGAAATCATTCATTTGTAGTTTTATATATTAAAAGATTTTTGTTTTACCTTCCCATTTTCAACTGTTATGTAGCATTTGAACTCTAAATTTGGCAGTAGGGAAGACTCTAAGAGTCCTACCTAACACAGGAGTGCATTAAAAGATAAAAGTTTGTAGGATGTGAAAAGAACAAATTGAAATGAATAAAAATATATTGAGAATTATCAATGTCTTGACGTTATATGAAGTCATTCATTTGTACTTTTGCAGGGTTGCCGAACACTTTCTCTTATCCTTTACATTATGATAGGTTAAACAATCGATTTTAGAAGATGCAATGTTTGCTTGACGTGTATGTAATCTTCTTAGTTGTGTAATTTTTCTCTGGGACCTTAACATAAATACTTAAATAAGAAAAAGTTAAAAGTCCGTGGAAGGTGACAAAGAAAAAATGAAAATAAATGAAGAGATTTTTGGAAATTCTAAATAGTGTCGAAGCCATGTAATCATGCATTTGTATTTTTGTAGGTTCACCTAACATTTCTTCTTATCCTTTAAATAATGACCCATAAAATTCCATTTATAAGATCAATTAGGAGGAGAAATGATTTATACCTAGAAATAAAGATATTAGCATTTGTTGGGCTTTCAGGGGATCTTGTTCTTGCAGCTTCAGGGCATCTATATAGTTCTAGTAAAACATTTTTGTAATTTGCTTGAGGCCTGGGGAGATCTCCTTTGGCAGTGGCTTGAGGGTTCTTGCTTTTGCTTCTGTCGCGACATATCAATTTTTCATGTTGGCTTTTTATGCCATTTTGTTTGTTTGAATCCAGGCATGGCAGATTCCCTATGCCTTAACGACCAATAATTGCTTAACCAGATGGTAATTGAGTCCATATTAGCTCCATAGTTTCCCACCTACAAATTACAGGGATGGGTTGTAGCTAGAAATCTTATTAAATTTGGTTCCTAAGTTTTAAATGTTGTATATACTATAAAATTAAGAACTAATCTTTTCTACATTATCTATCAGTGTATATATTGACGGGTTTGAATATCTTATACATTATTCCAATTTGAATTTGAATATCAAACTTTACACATGTCGTAACAACTTATTGACTCATGATATTTTGACAAATAAAGATCACCATCGCATTTATTCAAACAAATGTGTTAATGGCAACAGATGCATATATCAAGTACAAAAAATGCAAGGGATCTCCTTCCACAATGAAAAATCAACAAAAATAGAACTCTTGAAACTCCATATCTTTATCAGCAATGAAAAACGGTGGTTGTGGGCATATGGATGCAATGTTTCAAAACCGCCAATATAAACTGAAAGTATTCCTAATCAGGTAAGATGAGTTTACAGATGACAAGCAAAATCACATATTCCAAAGAACAACGAAAAACTCCCACAATTAAACCTTAGGAAAACAAAACTCTTGCTAGAAAAACCTGAGGGAAAAGACTATCCTTAAAAAGTTCTAGGATACATTAAACTTGCATAAACAAGAGATAAATCCATAGAGAGAGAGAGAGAGAGATCTAAATGAGGCTCGATTTTCAATGGTTTTTTTGTTTGATATGATTAATGACAATGAATACGCTCAATGTTGTTAGAAACTTAAAATATTGATCACAAAAAATATAACTCTTAATGTAATTTTGTTAGGACTAAATAAATAAAATCACAAATTGTAAGTCAAAGTATTCAAGTACCTTGTAATAACCAATTACGATATTATTTATGGTCCGTTTGTGTTAATTAAATTGTCACCTCATTGGCGTGAAAAAGAAAACAGATTGCAATTATTTGCATCTAGTTAGAACAATGCTAAGAACTTATCTCCAACTAAATTCACACATAATATTATATGCATAACTATCTCAAGCAAATAAAACCTATAAGCACTTGGATCAAAGTTTTAGTCTTTTTATTTTGAAGACCCAACTCATTTTGCAAACTCTTCTTCCTCATCTTCCTCCTTATAAGGTATGGAATCTCTCATGAACAAAAACAAAAAAAAAAAAAGTTTTAGATTTGCCACCAAAACTTGACTACTTTTTAATCATTTTAACGATACAATGCATCTTTTTTCATTATTATTTTGTAAGTGCAAATGGAAGAATTTGAATCCGATATCTTTCACTTATACTTTATTCATTCGAATCACCCAATCTATCCCTCTCTCGTAATGATACGATGCATTAGTTAGGTTAGACTTGATCAAAAGAGGACATCTGGCATTGCTATTAACTTTATTCCCTTAATTTTGGTTGATATGCAGCTATACGGAACAGTTTTATTAAAGAAACAAAACCAAAATTGCAAATTACAAATTTGGTAAACAATACCAAAAGATTTGGAAAAACAATGAAAATTGGATTTTAAATTTTACCTTGTGTTATACTATGTTGTTAGGAATTGCATAATTAATTATATCTATCCTATTTAATATTATATTAATTTATGGTAATTATAAAGCTAAATATAATTTGCAATTGGAAGTAATGTTCCGACAAACTTTCAAGAAATACTATAACAATTTGTGTATACCCTACATAAGATAGAACAATCATACTCTGCATCCGCATAAGAGGGCACTTTTTTGGTTTATCTACTGAAATATTGTACATTTTGCAATAGATTTTCTCTTTGCTAATAAAAATAATACTGTCTTTTTCTTTTCTTCATTTGTTGATGTTCTTTATTTTAGTTTTTCATATTTTAGTTGCTATATTATTGTCCCACATGTCGACATTGGATTTCCAATATTCAATATCTCATTAGGTGATGTTTGTCTCTTTGTGTTGATATATGGAAAGATAATGAGAGGGCAGACAATGAGTTGTTCAGATAATAGCTTCATTACGTTTTAAATTTTGGCTTTAATATTTTTAGATATCCTTTTGCTCTATATTTTTCATTTATCTTTTCTTTTCTTATTTGTAAAGAAATGATTCCGGTAAATGTATTGGATTAGAATTAGTACTACTAACTGAAGCAAATAAATGAAAAAGGAAAAAGAACAGGTGATGCTAAGTGTAATAATACAAGACATAGGAATCAAGCCGATATGTATACATACATATATGTATATATATATGTATATGTATGTATGTATATATGTGTATAAATACTGAAAAATTCAATAAAATACATTCAATGATTTAGATACCGAAAAATGCTGCCAATCATTTGTTATTTACTTTTTCTTGTTGGTCTCTCTCTGTCTCAAATTGTGCACCAGCAGATGGAATGCCATTATGTGACAGCCCCACCTCCCCCTAAGGCGAACCAAAGGGTTCGGCGGACCGCCTGCCCAGCTCTCGCCGGGACTCAGTCGTTCCTTAATCAAATCCGAAATACAACCCAAGGAATAACATACAACAATCCAAAACTTAAGTGAAACTTATATATACATTGCTATCTAAAAGGAAGTACAACCATCAAATGTACAAAGGTTCTCACTTCACCATACAACCAGCCCGTGCCAAGCACTAGGGCGAGAACCATTACAAAAACAAAGAGCTAGACCAAGCTAGTCTATACCAAGCTCTCATCCTTGCGTGCCTTCCCCTGTTAAGGAAAACAAAACTAAAGGGATGAGCAAAAAGCTCAGTGAGGTTCCGAACACATAATCAAATAATCAATCCAATACATTCAACATAGAGCATAATAATTCAAGAAACATTTACCATGGAAAGCGATATTAACACATACATTAAAAGGATACGGGCTCACAAGGAGCCATTTGTTCGTTCGTTCGTTCTCCTGACATTTCCCCCTATTCCTCCATTCACTTGAAAATGCATTTTTGTAAGTAAAGCCCTCGTTCGTTCGTTTATTTCATTCACCCCCTTCCTAGACATTGACCGGGCTCCACCAACCTACAAGGTAATACTCGAGTATACCAAACGTTCACCCAGGTCACCATATCGCCCGACCGAGTCCACTTCTGGCTCGAGTCGATCGGTAACAAGGGGCAGTGGCCAGTTCAGCCAAAAGGCTTACATTCATGCACAAGTAACATTTCAATCGTTCAATCATTGAAAAGTTCACAATCATTTAGGCTGAGTGCGATAAAGTACACACTCGCCTAGAAAACTCGTTTTGGCTAATCATTGAAAGCGTTTAACATGTTATCAGTCATATATACAAGCCATATAATCAAGAAACATAACAAACAAGGAACACTCACCTATTTACGTAAAACAACGTGCAAATATCCTTCCGGATATTACCTCAGTCACCGAGAAAACCTAAGAGTAAATGAGAAAGAATATTACAGTCTATCTAGCACAAACAAGTAAGTGAAATCAAAGAAAAACCGGCAATTGATAAGTAAAACGTATAAAGACGCCTTTATAGTGAAAAGGGAATATTTGGATCGGAGGACGAAAATAACTAGGGTTTCATAAACCAAACACAAAACTAACTCAAGCGGGTTATAAAATGTCCGGCGGAAAACACTTGGACCAAAGACAACTCGGACTCCAACGAGATAGGCTAAAAATATTGTTTTCGGAATCATTTAGATAGTTCAAAATCAACTCGTACCCAAGCAGCTAGTATAGACTAAGCGTCATGATAAAATCATGTTTTAAAATGGAAAGCCGGTCATGGTATTGGCCAAACAAAAGTATACAAGTTCAAATAGAAATTTAGCCCTTGAGCAAAAATTTGGGCAGCACGCCCTTTGTATTTACCTATTTTTCCAGCCATTTATGGCTTCATTCTTTTACTCAATCCAACCCAAAGTCATCCATAATACAATTTCATTTCAATAGCCGTTCAATAGGCTCAAGACAATACAAGGACAAGAAATCAAGCTAATAACGAGTGCGGAAAGGAAGTTTACAAAAGACAGTTTTAACGGGTTTTTGCGGAAAGAACACATCCGAGGCTACACTTATCGGATTAGTGTGAAACTTATACCGTTTCGAAGCTAAGACGAAGGCCTACAACTTTCATGAAGGTCATTTAGTCAAATTTCCAGTGTAATCTAATCAAATTCCCAGTTCACAGAACCAGGTTCCAACTAATCGGCTAACTAACCGTACTACAATTAAATGGCCATATCTCAGGCTACCAAAGTCCGTTTAAGGTGTTCTTTGAGGCGTTTAAAAGCTAAGACAGAGTAATAAAACTTTCATGTTTTGAAAAATGGCTAAATCAGCACGGATCATAGTGAATAAACACAGTCAATTGGATGAACTGTCCAAAACGGATCACTGGAAATAGCCTAGGGCAGTGAGGGTATTTTAGTCTTTTCACAGGCTACGTTAGTCTGATTGAGTTGAAATTTTGTAGGCAACTATAAAATACTATTATCTACAACTTTTATGTTTTATTCCAAGCCTAATTCGGCCTCTAACATGATACAATAAAACCGGACAGAATGGGCTAAAATTTTTCCAGAAATCTAGAATTTTTAGTTTCAATGGTAACTTTCTTCTTTTCTTGCTTCACTTGCTACCAAAACCCCCTATACAATCTTAGATACAACATATATTAACCATACATCAAGTATAGGCAGCAATCCATCAAACCCTAATTCATGTAACCAAAAAGAAAAACACCCAAAACATGATAACAACCATTATTCACCACAAATTTGAGATGCTAAGCTAATTGAACAAGATCAAGAGTAAGAAATGGGGAAATCATCATCCTCACCTTGCTTAAGTGTCTACCAAGAGCAACCCTAGCTTTCCCCTTCAAAAATTCACCAACACCTCACTAAATCGACACTCAAAGGTAACTTTAATCGGTTTACTTTCTTTGTTTCCTCACTTTGTAGCTCAAATTCAAGATGAAGGAAGATGGGTTTTGCTCTCTCTTTTCCCCTCCCTTGTCTCAGCCACCAGCAGAAATAATGAAGAAGAAAGAGCAAAAATTGGGGATAAAAAGGTTGGACTCTTGGTTGGTCAAGAAACCCTTAGGTGGCGACAAGTGGCGCCACCACCACCACTCTTTTTTTCTCTTTCTTTTCTTTGCATTTGGTCCACATTTTCGGTCAAGACTAGCTGGAAATGAGGGGGATATTTTGCTCAAATATTAATGAGCTCATCTGATAAGAAAGTGGTGGTCAAGTGGTGCGTTCAATCGGTAACGCGCGGTACCCGCCGGTTCGCGCCGTTTTTCTTTAAAACACACGTACTAGGGTTTTTATTTCCTATTCACTAACCTTATATCATTGCTCCTAATCACATATTATTTCTCACCTAAAAGTCACTTTTAATCACCAAATTTGATCCTTGCTCCGTACCGAAAAATCATCCTGCGAAAAATCGCGAAAACCCTAATTTGCTCCAATCTTGAAACCGAGAAGTGAAACCCTACTTTCTAGGTTTATTTGCAATTATTGTGGAATGACTGGGTGGTAGAGCTTTAATAAATGAAATTGCCAAATAAAAGGAAATTTTTAAGAAAAAACGTGAGAGATTTTACAATTCCAGTGATTAAAATTAGGGTTTTCAATTAAAATATTAGGGTTTCTAATCTTTTAAAACAAAATAAGGTTTTAAATCAAACCCAAAGAAATACACTTTAGTATCTTCTTTACAAACAACTTCCTAATATGCGGGGTGTCACACATTATAGATTTGTTGTGATAATAAACAAATTGATTGATGTTAGTCCGATACTAATTTCATCATTAATTAGTATTTCAACTCGGGCGTTAGAACAAGTTATTTTTCTTTTTTGGATTGGTTTTGAACTCGTATAAAGCCCAACACAGAATAAATTTGTTCATTTAAGGTAAACTATGGACAATATTCTTTCATAATTATTCATACTATAATACAAAACCGATAGTATCCAAATTGTTGAAAATAATTGCCAATTTTGGAGAACTTTATACCTTGATGGAATGTAATGTGGCCAAATTCATAAAGTACTGCTTTTCTCAAGGAAAATCAGTAAGTATTATTTGAAATAGTAATTAAACTTTTACAAAATGAAAAATGCTAATGTAATTTTCAATTGGACAGAGCATAGCAGCTCATCTTTTCATGGATGAATATTCAACTCTTGGGAAACGTAACACATTAACCAATGTATCAATTACTCCATTTGGATACTAAGGAAACAACTTAAACTTATTAAAAGAAATAAAAGTTGTCAGAAGACAAAGAAATCACTAGAAAAATTAATTTGAGGACAGTTGGATAAAAAAAAAAGCTAAAATCTAATTCAACAATAAATTAATATGATTGGAAACTTTATAACTTAAACAGCATGATTGAGGAACTTGCTTTAATTTCATATTATACACATATATATATGTAAAATATTATTTTGGCTTTGGGTAGTAATCTTTTATTTGGTTTGCCAATTTTCCTTTAGAATGGTACATCAAACAATCAGAAGTCCAGTCTCCAGAATTGTGATTTTAATTGCGATCCACCAAGGCTGAAATTCATTGCTAAAATTAGAAGAATGGAAATAGGAAGAATATAGAAGGATATACTAGGTAGGTGCTTCAATAATTCTTTTTCCTGTTATGGTTGTTATCGATCCTTCACATGCTGTAGAAGAATATAGGAGCTACTAGAATGGCTTTTGCTAGTCCAATTATTGCATCCCTGGCTAGGTGTTACCAATCAAGTTCTCCTCTTGCTCCTCTTGAATTATCCAATTACCTAAATGTTAAATACCCAATGTGACATATTTAAAAAAAAATAAAAAACCTAATGTCACAAGAGCTTATAATCTTGTACGCTGAGAAAAGTTTTCTAAAAGCCAAAACAATCTCCAAAGCTATGTACATAATTTGAATATCAAAATTTAACAATTGCTTTATTGCCTTTTTTTCTATCTTTTCTTCTCTATTTTGCTTTATCCATTTAACATATTCAAAACTTCCCAATATTAAAATCATCCAAACATACAATGTATCATATATTCTCATTGATAAATTATTTGTGAGCTCTGAAAATTACAAAAGGAGTAGAGAGGTATTTGATAAAATCATGAAACTTTTGTCCCATTTTTAAAAAATGGGAACAAAAATAGAGAAGGTATATTGATTTACCTTTCACAATAATGTAATCTCCATGGGAAAAAAAGGAAAAACAAAAATTAAATTGGACAAAAATTACCTTTGATTTACCTTTCAAAGGTTGTGTAAAAAATTAAATTGGATAAAAAAGGAAAAACAAGATTGCCTTGGTTCAACCACATCTGTATCACTGTAATTGTACTGTTGAGGCGAAGAGGAGTAGAGGAATCAACGAGATGGGTGCGTTGCCAAAGAACAGATGAAGAAAAGGAGAGGAAAAGAGAAGTTGACTGAAAAATCTGAAAAAACAATTTTTATATTTTGAAGCCAAATAAAAACATCAATTTTCTATCAGAATAAAAACAATAAATTGTGTTAGGCAATTTTCAACAATGATTGTCAGTAAAATTATTCATTTATAAAAATAAAGAAAAGGAGCAATACTATTTGGGTAATATTTGAGAAAGGAAAGGAATGAAATATTTGGTCCATTGGGTTATTAATAATTTTGGGTTAACTATTTTAAACTCGTGCTTTTAGTTTACAAAGTCATTGGATTGGCCCAATGGGTTCGGATTATTAGAATTAGTATTAGAACAAATCTCACGTGATCTCTGATAAGAGTTTATTTTACGTATTTTTAAGTGCATTTTATTAGTTAATTTTGAGTTGATTATTTAGTTTTATAATTAAAATACAGAGGCTTTTGGTAAAATTATATATTTTCGGTAAAAGTGGACAATATTGCATTTTTTGTGATTTTAATGGTAAAAACTTCATTTTTATGCAGGAATGATGATTCAATCACCAATGGATGTCAAATGAGGTGAAAAGTAGATAATTGGTGATGAATTCAAATGGTAACAAGAAGAATGGAGTGAAAAACGTTCAAGTGAGGAAATGCAATACAAGTCAGTTTTGACACTCTTCGGTATTTCGACCATATCTGGAGCTACACTTATTGGATTGAGGTGATCTTTATAACATTTTAAAGCTAAGAAAGAGATCTACAATTCGTATGAAGACATCGAAATCCAATTCTGCCATTTTCATGGACAAAAAGTCGGAATACAGAAGCTGCATTCTGTGGTCGGAAGTTAAAACAGAGGTTTGACCAGGTGATAGTATTTCGATCATATCTCAGGCTACAAAGCTCCGATTTGGATTATTCTTGAAGCATTGGAAAGCTAACTCAAAGGGCTACAACGTTTGTGTTTTGCACAAAAGTTAGTTCGGCCTTTATCATGGAGAAAATTGCAGTTGAAATAAGGCCAGAGTGAAAACGCGAGTAGACAAAACGCGAGTTTATGCCGCGTTTTGTGTAGGCGCGTTTTGTAGCCGAAATTCTGCAATTTGACTCAGCCATTTCTCTTGTGTTCATACCACTTTCCAGCTATAAGATACAAGGGAATTCGGTGCACATGCTTCAGAAGACAAAAGGGCAAGAAAGGTGGCTTATTTTCAAGTCAAAAACATTTGTTATTGACTATCCTAACAAAGTTGAGATTTGGAAATCAAAAGGTGGAATTTGACTTGGAAAAATGGAGCTCTTGAGCAGTTTATATGCAGAGACATTTGGGAGGTCAGATTATCATACGGGAGAAGCTTGGAGTCTGCAAAAATGTAGCTTTTCCATTCTCTTAGTGTTAGTTTAGCTTAGTATAGAGTAAGATAGTTCATCCATTCTTGTTATTAGCTAGATGAAGAAGAAGATGGAGGATGAAGAAGGCAAGGAAGAAAGCTCATGTGACAAGGGTTGTATTCCTTCCAAATCTTTATCTTTTGTACTTGATTCCAAGTTTAGTTAATATACAAGTTCTGGATTTTGTGTTTATTATGTATCTCTAAAGTTTATACCTTGGGTTTGGTTGAACTTTCTATAATTGTTAGTGCTTATTATTTGGCTATTTGACTGCTATGATTTGAGCAAATAATTTAGTACTTTAACTCTTTAAATCATGATTAATCTGGTACCATTGATTGTGATTATCTAAGGTGTTGTTTCTGCAATAAAAATTGAGATTTAACATTAGTTCAAGAAGTGCTAAACATAGGGAGTACACTCGCGAAAGTAGAGGTGCACCTATGTGGTTTTTAGTGATTCATTTCATGTAATTTCACTGAAGAAATGAACTTGTAGCTATTTCATAACCATGAGAATAGGTATGGATTAGTTATAAGTATAATTGATTCACTACGAAAGTAGGATTCAAATGCATAAGGAAATTACACCATAATTAGCCTAGATGTAGTACTCAATGATCCAAATATAACACTTGCATGAGTAGTTAGGGATACCACAACCTAAGGAGCTTTTATTTGTTATTTTGTATAATTTCAGTAGGTTAAATTTGTTATAATTCATTGATAGTCTAAATATTAGAGAAGTTAGTAATACCGGTAATTGTTCACTCTTCCCTGTGGGATCGACCCGATATATACCCTAAACTACTAGTTGACCTGTATACTTGCAGTGAACGGGTGTAATTCGGTTTTTTTTTTTAACTTGTACGTATGTAAAATACCCGTCAAGTTTTTGGCACCGTTGCCGGGGAAGATTTGGCAATATCGGTGTGAAGAGCAACTTTATTAGTTTAGACATTTTATTAGTTATAGTGTGAATGTTATTTTCTGCTATTTTAGTGTTTTATGAGTGTATGTGTTTTATCACCTATTCTTCTTACTAATCTTGCTCTTAAGTTGTTTAAAAGCAATTTTAGGTGATGAGGAGGATAGATCAATTTGGAGGACAATGCTTGAGAAATGGAAGTTTGACAATGAATGGTTACCAAGTGCAAAACTCATTCAGCAGAGGTAACCAAAAATTTACTGAATGTATGTCTTTTGAAGATGGTTTAAGGTGCTTAAAGGCTAAATTTGATGTTATGATGTTACAAGTTCAAATGGACACAATTATGCATGAAATTGAGCAAGGGAGGAATGTTAATGCTTTTAATTCTTATCATGTGATTTGTGACTTGTGTGGAGGTTATCATGCTACTAATGCATGTATGCAAGCACAAAATATGGATTATTATGATGAATTAGAACATTACAATCCCTGTTTTGATCGATATAGTGCTAATGCTTATGGTTGGAATAATCAAAGTACTTATAGTGATTATTCATATTTTTATGATTACCAACCTGAAAGTGTCCAATATGAAGCAAAACCATCTTGGGAGTTGGCAATAGAGAAGTTAGCTAATACACCTCTGCCTTGGGAGTTAGAAAGTGAGCCATTAGCTAATGATTCTAATGCATCTTGGGAGCTAGTTGTAGAAAATTTTTCTAATCAATTTGATTTAGTAATAGAAAAGCTAGCAAATGCAACTTCCGACCGTTTTGATAGGATTGAGGAAAGAATAGATGAATTAGCTTCTCACTTTGGTAGAATACATGAGCAATTGAATGCATTGTGTGAAGTTATTTCCTCTAATAATTTGCAAAATGATCCTAGCATGAATGGTGGGAATGTTGTATGTGAAAATGGGTTGCATGTTGATGAAAATGATGAATCTCAAGTGTGTTTTAATGAGCAAATATCCATTTCATATGATAATATCTTTGGAACTAACTTTGAGCCTCAAGAGGTGAGTTTTAATGACTCATTTTTCACCCCTCTTGAGGAGTGCATTGAAAGTATAGGTTCTAAGGGTATTGCTGCCCAAGATACTCTCATGGCATTTCATTTGGTAAGTTCTCAAGTGGCGCATACTCAAGGTAATATCTATGAAACACTTGGGATAGGTAAGTCACTTCTATTTCTCACGTCATTAGATCATGTGACTTTTGCTATAAAGTCACAATTTAATGATCCACCACGTCCAAAAATGGTGGATTATTCGTTAACTAAGCCTCCTTGAAGAAAGGAGGTGATATAGTCGAGCCAACGACTATAAACAAAAGCGCTTGTTGGGAGGCAACCCAATGTTTTAATACCTTATGTTATTTTGGTGTGATTTTGTGGGTTGAATAAGTGTTTTAGTTGATTTGTTGTTTTTGTGCTATAGGGTTGGCAATTGGAAGCAAGAATGACCATTTGAGATAAAAAAGGCGAACCTTGATCAAGCCACTCAACCCCTTGATTTGCATTAAAGGTGTATTTGATCCGTCGAAAAAGGGTAAAATGCATGTTTTTATCAATTTACATGTGTGCACATCGATAAAATTGGCAAAGAAATGATCTATGATGCATTTTGAGTGATTGGGTTACCAATGGTAATTTTTCAAAGTTCATTTTCTGCAAAAAATTGCAGAAGAAAACGCACCTAGCATTAAAACGCGCTTCCGAATCGCGTTTTCATCAAAACGCGTTTCAAATTCTGCAACGAGACTGAATAAAACGCGCTTCAAAACGCGACAAAAAGTCGCGTTTCTCAGCTAAATCGCGTTTTCAAGCCTGGATCAAAACTCAAAAACGCGACTTTACAAACGCGACTCAGAGTCACGTTTTCATACGTAGTCGCGTTTTCATTCCTGCAAGATTTGTACAGGAAACGCGACTTAAGAAACGCGAGTTAAAGGCGAGTTTTAAGTCGCGTTTTATGTGTCCAAATATAGCTTCCAAAAACGCGATTTCAGTTCATTTTCTTCTTCCTCTCATAAAATTGCAGACGCGTTTTTCCTCTTCCTTTCTTCCCAACTCACAAATCTTCATTTTTACTCCATAATCTTCCTAGAAATCATCAACCCAACACCTTTTGAGCTTCATACACCCTTTTTAACCGATTAAAATCCAAGAAAAACACATAAAATCAGATTTTTGAGGAATTGAAGGTTAGGGTTCTTAAACTCTAATTTCTTCAATTGGAGGTCAATTGGAGGTTGTTTGATAGGGCTTTTGACATTTTTAGCATCACCAAACATCCTTCTACGTGATTGAGGTAAGTTTCTTCATCAAATCTTTTGATTTTAGAAAGTCATATTTTTTTTATCCTGAGCTATCTGACATCTTTTAATTTCAAAAATTTGATGATATTTATGACTATTTTTTATTTTATTCATGCTTATTGAGATTGTTTAAGTATGTTTATGAGTTTAAATGTTGCAATTTGTTGGTCATTATTGCTTTATAAATTCACAATTGCTATATTTGAAGGAAATTGGAAAATGGAGTTAGGATGTTTTTTGAGCCATTGGTAATGTTTAATTATGGTTAAGGTGGTTAGTTGATGAGGTTTGAGCATGTGCATTGTGTATAGTGAGTAATTTGGTTGATTTGGTGAGTTAATTGGTTTAATTTTTGCCTAAACATGATTATAGCTAAAAGCATATTATTATTGTTAATTCTAAATAGTTATAATCATAATTGTTGCTATTTTCACTAATTGGGTTATAATTATTCCATATCTTGTTTTAATTGGTGATTTTGAGCAATTTTTGGCATGAATTATAGCTCTTCTTGTTCGGTCCTTTACATTAGTTATTGGACGAATTACCATTTGAAGGGACAAATTGGGGATTATTTGGATTATTTTAGGATATTCATTGCCAAATTGTGAATTGTGTCAAAATACATGTGATTAATTGCAACATTTTCTTTTAGGTACTATGCCAAGGGGAAGGCGTGTGATACCTTCATCCTCTAGTAGTGAGGAGAAGGAGGTTAATGAGGAGATGGAGGTGACTGAGAAGGAGAATTCACCTTCTCCTCCACCAGTTAACTGTCGACCTGGTGAGGGCACTTCCCGTGGAGCGGGAAAATCGGTATTTGACAGTGCTAGGTTTAACACTCGCAGGAATCAGGAATGGCATGAGGCGCGTGCTAATTTGGAGTTTTTGTTTGAGATGCATGTGAATCCAACAGTTGAGATGATGTACAACATCTCGGAGGCTTTTGCTCAGCTGGGATGGGCTCCGATTCTCACCCTTCCAAACCATTACTACCCAGACTTGGTGCACGAGTTTTACGCTAATATTGAGAGTAAGGCGCGCCATAGTGGGGAAATAGTTGAGTCCTGGGTACGTGGAAGATGAATCACCTTGTCACGTCAAGATTTGGCCGCTATTTTGGGGTGTATGGATGACGGCCGTCCAGTAGATTTGAAGAAGGAGTTTGTTCCCCTGAATAGGAGGTGGGATCCCTCGCTGGCCATGGCTAGGTTTGGTCTTGAGTACCAACATTTTCGCTCTACAAGGAAGGAGACCATTTTGGCGAATGTCTTCGAACCTCGTCATCGGCTTATCATTTACATGATGGCTCACAATGTCGTCCCAAAGAAGACGAGGCACACGGAGGTTCGTAAGAGCGATATTTACTTCCATGATTACATGTTCCACAACCGAACTTCCCCGTATGCTCGAATTTCATTGCCGAATATCATCATCAGCCACATTAGGTCTACGGCGAGGCGTAAGACAACTTCCTTCAAACTATCATTTCCTCGTCTACTGACTTTAATCTTCCCCCGTTTTGAGGTTCGCTTGGAAGGCATGCGGCGGGAGTATGTTCCACCACGTGCTGAGATGACTATCACTACTCTTCGCCGCCTTGGTATTGGCACGGGGGACATTCCACGCCCTGTTCAGGAGCGGAGACAGAAGGCTAGACATGGTCGGGATGAAGCTGGACCATCTACTGCAGCACCACCTCCTCTTCCACCACAGACTAATTGGCAGCGACTCTTTGACTTTATGGAAGACTTTGCATTCCAGTTTGCTGACGTTAGGAATCGTTTAAGCCGAATTGAAGATCATTTGGGCATTCATCCACCGCCCAATCGTGATGCAGAGGATGACGATGATGCCGAGGGGGATGACTGACTTGGCGCACTGCAGAAGCTATCTTTAGTTGCTGGATTTGCATGCCTAATTATCTTACCTTGTGGAACTTAAGATGTTTAACTTCATTTTATTTTTTCTGTTTTTTATTTGGTAGGTACTTGTATTTTGGCAGTGGTTCGTGAATAGTGGCTGATAAGGATCTCAGCCGTTGACTTGAGGAGTACTTCTTTCTTTTCTTTTCTTCTTTTGTTTCATTTCTTCCCTACACATTGAGGACAATGTGTAATTTAAGTGTGGGGGGAGAAATATGTGTGGTATTTGTAGTTTTAGTTGTGTTTGATATAATTCTTGTGCTTAAATTGTGTTTCTTGTGGTTGCTGGCAGGGAGTTTTAGTCCACTTTTAAGGGGAGACTCTGTCAAAATTTTTCCAAAACCTTATACATATATATATATAATAATCATAATAAATAAGTAAAATTTTGTCACTTATCCTTTTGAAATAAATATATGTGGTTTTGAAATTTCTTTTCTCATTTAATTTGGAAATGACTATTATGTGATTATAATTTTTACATCTATAGGAAAGTATATTTAGTAAAGTGGAGAAAATTATGCCTACATTTTGCATATTTGATGAAAATTCTTCTTTTTATCTGATTTGATAAGTTAAGAAATTAATATGGTCAGTAAGTGTCATACTTTTCTCATGATCATTCTTAGAGGGAATTTTATTATATATATTTATTCAAAAAAAAATAACAGGTTATTCTACTCCAATAGTTTTTGTACTTAGTAACCGGGAGTCTTCATCTACAAATGTCGACTTTCGCGTAAAACGGTACTTAAATTAAGAGTATGAAAAGCAACTTGAGTATGTGAAATGTTGAGTAACCGGTGATTTTCATCTAAAAATGTCGATCTTCGTGTCAAAAGGCATTTATTCACAACTTAAGTAGTATTTAACCCTTAAAATATATAAAAAAAATATAAGAAAAAAAAAGAGAGAAGAAGGAGAAAAAGAAAAAGAAAATAAAATAAATCCCTCTTTAAGAAAAATAAGAAGTTGATCATGAGATTAGTTAGCATCTTTATTGACTATAGGAGTTGCTTGCTTGCGAAATTGGATAAAAATAAGAAGTTGAGTTGAATTGGTAAAATTATGGTATAATTGACTCTTCTTTGCTTGATATTATGAGTACGTGAGATTATTTGAAAGATCACATAAGGGTTATTTACCTTGATTCAAGGAAATGGAGTTGAAATACTACATATGTTTATTTTCAATTTTTGGATCATTGATGGTTGGAATTTTATATTGCTTGAGGACAAGCAATGATTCAAGTGTGGGGGTATTTGATAAGAGTTTATTTTACGTATTTTTAAGTGAATTTTATTAGTTAATTTTGAGTTGATTATTTAGTTTTATAATTAAAATAAAGAGGTTTTTGGTAAAATTATATATTTTTGGTAAAAGTGGATAATATTGCATTTTTAGTGATTTTAATGGTAAAAACTTCATTTTTATGCAGGAATGATGATTCAATCACCAATGGATGTCAAATGAGGTGAAAAGTAGATAATTGGTGATGAATTCAAGTGGTAACAAGAAGAATGGAGTGAAAAACGTTCAAGTGAGGAAATGCAATACAAGTCAGTTTTGACACTCTTCGGTACTTCGACCATATCTGGAGCTACACTTATTGGATTGAGGTGATCTTTATAAAATTTTAAAGCTAAGAAAGAGATCTACAATTCGTATGAAGACATCGAAATCCAATTCTGCCATTTTCATGGACAAAAAGTCGGAATACAGAAGCTGCATTCTGTGGTCGGAAGTTAAAACAGAGGTTTGACCAGGTGATAGTATTTCGATCATATCTCAGGCTACAAAGCTCCGATTTGGATTATTCTTGAAGCATTGGAAAGCTAACTCAAAGGGCTACAACTTTTGTATTTTGCACAAAAGTTAGTTCGGCCTTTATCATGGAGAAAATTGCAGTTGAAATAAGGCCAGAGTGAAAACGCGAGTAGACAAAACGCGAGTTTATGCCGCGTTTTGTGTAGGCGCGTTTTGTAGCCGAAATTCTGCAATTTGACTCAGCCATTTCTCTTGTGTTCATACCACTTTCCAGCTATAAGATACAAGGGAATTCGGTGCACATGCTTCAGAAGACAAAAGGGCAAGAAATGTGGCTTATTTTCAAGTCAAAAACATTTGTTATTGACTATCCTAACAAAGTTGAGATTTGGAAATCAAAAGGTGGAATTTGACTTGGAAAAATGGAGCTCTTGAGCAGTTTATATGCAGAGACATTTGGGAGGTCAGATTATCATACGGGAGAAGCTTGGAGTCTGCAAAAATGTAGCTTTTCCATTCTCTTTGTGTTAGTTTAGCTTAGTATAGAGTAAGATAGTTCATCCATTCTTGTTATTAGCTAGATGAAGAAGAAGATGGAGGATGAAGAAGGCAAGGAAGAAAGCTCATGTGACAAGGGTTGTATTCCTTCCAAATCTTTATCTTTTGTACTTGATTCCAAGTTTAGTTAATATACAAGTTCTGGATTTTGTGTTTATTATGTATCTCTAAAGTTTATACCTTGGGTTTGGTTGAACTTTCTATAATTGTTAGTGCTTATTATTTGGCTATTTGACTGCTATGATTTGAGCAAATAATTTAGTACTTTAACTCTTTAAATCATGATTAATCTGGTACCATTGATTGTGATTATCTAAGGTGTTGTTTCTGCAATAAAAATTGAGATTTAACATTAGTTCAAGAAGTACTAAACATAGGGAGTACACTCGCGAAAGTAGAGGTGCACCTATGTGGTTTTTAGTGATTCATTTCATGTAATTTCACTGAAGAAATGAACTTGTAGCTATTTCATAACCATGAGAATAGGTATGGATTAGTTATAAGTATAATTGATTCACTACGAAAGTAGGATTCAAATGCATAAGGAAATTACACCATAATTAGCCTAGATGTAGTACTCAATGATCCAAATATAACACTTGCATGAGTAGTTAGGGATACCACAACCTAGGGAGCTTTTATTTGTTATTTTGTATAATTTCAGTAGGTTAAATTTGTTATAATTCATTGATAGTCTAAATAATAGAGAAGCTTTAGTAATACCGGTAATTGTTCACTCTTCCCTGTGGGATCGACCCGATATATACCCTAAACTACTAGTTGACCTGTATACTTGCAGTGAACGGGTGTAATTCGGTTTTTTTTTTTAACTTGTACGTATGTAAAATACCCGTCAATCTCTATGGAGGTGAGCCTCAGGTCATGCGTTGTTATGATTCCAACTATGCAAACAAATGCAAGGATTATGACTGGAGTTTATGAGTATACGAAATTCTAAAAGTGGGGTGAGTTAAATATCCCACTTCAGAAATGGAAGAAAAAAAGGAATGAAATATAACCTCCTGCTCGTTGGGTTGCTAATAACTTTGAACCAACCATTTTGAATTTGTGGTTTCAGTTTGAAAAGTTATCCAGTCAAACCCAATGAACTCAGAAGTTAGATAATTCTTCACTTCTAGTAACTAGTAATAGTTCACATGTATTGGCACGTGATTGTAATATTTTAAAATATATTATTCTTTAGATACTAAATTTTTTTTTTATGAAATTTTGATCATCAACATCATAATATAGTATTTTTATGTTGTTTATTTTTTTAGAACTAGTTACTTTTAAAAATTTTATTAAATATAAAAAAGACAGAAAACATTCTAACGTAGTTGACATGTCCCTTAAGATTGAATTTAGAATCATGAACCAAACGCTTTTTGATTTATAGTTTGAACTCTAACATACCAAATATTGATAATATCATGTTTTACCAAAATTATTGCATATTCATGATTCTATTGCATATAAACCACAATCATCACAATTTTTTTTATAAACAAAGAATATAATTAAGTTAGAAAAATAAACATACATGTAATTTGAATTCTTTGTATTGTGTTAATTCTATTTTTGTCAATAATGGAGTATAAATGATCCACCACGTAAAGTTTTTTGGCTTATACATTCTGATAATTGAAATTTTAAAGATAGAAATAGTTAGAGTTTTTCTATTTTCTTTTCTTTTATTCATATTTTTACACAATCCAATGTGAAGCAAAAGCAACAAGTCTACTTTTTCATATGAGCACAACATTTTTGGTTTTAGTATTAGTTTTTTTATGATCATGGAATTGGAATGATAATTGTGGCTAATGAACAATTTTAATATTAATTTTTTGTATATTGCAGTGTTTTATTTTTTAATTGCCAACTTTTAATCCATAACCGCTATCATTATTATCAATTATTAGAATGCACTAAATCTATCCAATTATAATTGTCACCATAAATGAAATTTACTTAATTTGAAAGCTTCCATTATTCACTAATATTGCAATACAATAAATATATGTAATCATTAGAAAAATAAGGGTATTTTGGACATTACTAAAAATAATTTGGATATCATTTTCATTTTATCATTATTCATTTTAAATTTACTCTTATTATAATTCTTATTTTATTATTGGAGATGGCTTCTAGTTTGTTGGATGGATTTGGCTTGTTAAAACCAATGCAAATAAAACATTATTATATTATTGTCAATAACAATGTTTGTCTTCCCCTAGATATCAGTGATTTGGATGTTGTCTTTGGTATTATTTGAATTGTATTCTAGTTTTTTAATTCATTGCTAATTACTTTATGTCATTTTATAAATAGTTTTCAATTTCTTTCAGTTTTTCTTGTTTAGATTGGTTGCTATTAATGATAATAGTGGTTTGTATAGTGCTATTTTAGATTTCTTTTTTCAAATTTAATACTGCTATTTCAATTATAAAGGTGTCATCATTTTTTGTATATTGAAATTCTATTGGGTGCAACATAAAAAATTCTTCATATTGGTAAAAAGTGCATAATTGTAAAATTTACTCATGATATTTATATGTAGATATATAGATGAATAAGGGTTCTCTTCTCCTTGTATGTTTCTTCATTTTCTAGAGAATATCTATTTTTTGAAATTGATTTTTTTTTTTTTGCAACCTCAACTAATGACTAATGAAAAATTTTTCATGCTATAAGAAATTTTGATACATATAATAATTGGAGATGGAGTTCAAGGGTAGGAAAATATTTTTAATGAGCAATTTTTAATTATAATTACCAATACCATTAAGATCTAATCAATTGGAGTGTTTTATTCTAATTAAAAGATATGAGGGTAATTTAGAAATAACAGAAACTAAGATAAAAAAGTGCTTACACTTACACTCCCTAATACCAAGATTCATACTTTTCATATGGTAATGATGTCATTAGGTTCCTAATTTACATTTGGTGAACCCCTCACCTGCTAAAATATCATAGCTCGCATCTTGCAGAGCATGCTTCATTTTTTCTTTTTATGTGTGTGCGTGTGTGTTTTTATTTTATTTAATTTTTTGGGTATTGAAAATAGATAAATTTACATTCCTAGCAGCAATCGTTTAGATTCAATAAACTAAAACAGCGAGAGAAGCATAGCCAATGATAAACCATGGCGAACATGCAAGTTCTAAGAGACAGCTAATTTTAACTTGCTTACAAACCTATACGAGGCAGGCACAACAGGGCTTCTTCCAGTTGTATCTGGTGGATTATGGAGGTATTGTTGTTATAACATTCGGTGTATGCTCATATATATTTGCTATTTTCAAGATGTGTAAATTTTGTTCGTGTTCATGTAGAATTTTTTTAAGAACACCAACCGGATGCAATTGGAGCAAACCCAGTGCTATAACACAAAACAATTAAGTTCTTCAAAGTGAATCAGTTTTTTGCTTAAGATCTTATTCGCCTTCTCTGGGTCTCCATGCATATTGATATTTTTTCTTCTAATCTTTTCCCCTCTTAACGCTTTAAATGTGGGTTATCACCGGATGCATGTTGACGGGTTTCAAATATGAACACAAGTTTAATTCTAAATACTGTCGTTTATTTGCAAGTATATAGGTCATAATTATAGTTTTGGGAGTACATGAGTCGATCCTACAAGGAGCTTATATTTCAAGTACTAAGTCTTTACTTACCTTATTATTTAGGCAACAATCAAATTAAGCAATAAAAACAATTATGTCAACTAACTAGAAACATTAAGATGACTTGTAGAAGAAACCTTTTAGAGGTAAAATTTATTATGTGCAAAGTCATAGTGCATAGATTCCACCAATGATATGCAAGTAATACGTCATTCTCTTGCTAATTACTGGTCTTGTTACTAATGCATTTCCTAGATCAACCAAAAGCCCACTCTCGTGATTAATCGACCTTTACTAGCATCGTATTCTCCTACTCTCGTCGTGATGCTTAAGTGTGCCAGCTTATTCATTTCATGAAATGTAACAGGAAAATTCACCTAATTATATCACTAATCTCGTGTGCCTACTCTTTAGGTTCCATTCATTCTTTTTTCATTATTATTGGTCAAATTCATTGATTAACAATAACTAAATAATCTGCAATTGGTGATCAAGCAATACAGATATTAAAACATGAACAAATGAACTAACAAGTATACGTTTTAACAAGAGTAATCACATACAACTCATATTCAAGATTCCGTTGACATTCTCTATTCTCTGGACAAAATATCCAGTTCATCGTAAAGAAATAATTAGCAAAACAGCAAGATTCAATGCAATAATTCACATTGACAAGATTAAAAAGGAAGAGCTGAGAAAAGTTTAGCAACGAATGAACAAAGCTCCCAAGATCTTTTATTTCCAAAATGATCTTCCACAAGTTTTTCTCTTCCATGAGAGAAAACCACTACTGCTACTGCTTGCTTGGAGGGACTAACTCTCCTCCAATTCCTAACTTCAAACAACTAACTCTCTTTAAACTAGCTTTCACTTCATCTATTTATAGGCAAATCTTACTCTATATAGGAGAATAGAAAGAAATGATCTTCATCACGTGAATACAACCAAAAGTTATGCTCCAAAAGTCAAGAAAAGAGGTTAAATGAATCTTCAAACATTCGAATGCTCAAAAGTGTCGATGAAACTGCTTTACAAGTTAATCTAGTCTTCATTAAGTCCCATCAATCAATTCGTGTCCAGCTAGAACAAATTCACTAAAAGAAATCAAGTTGCTCAACTTGCATGAAATTGCTGCGGCTGAGAAATTGTGACGCCCCCACTTCTCCCAAGGGCGAACCCAAGGGTATCCGCGGAACGCCTGCCTAGCTCTCGCCAGGACTCGAGACAAATCAATTCAAACTTAACAATATATAACAATTTATACCAGTCTAATAAGGAAAATTCGCTTCCAAAATCGAATATCCAAGTCTTGTACCACGTGTTCAAAATACATCCGTTATCCAATTCTTACGTCAGGATCCAAAAGATACATCAATTCCCAAATATATACAATAGCCAAAATGTCTAGCCAATTACAATTGAACCCTAATACAAAAGTACATCCAAAGGGTTCCAACGAGTTTCACTCCATCCATTCCTGTTAAGGAAAACAAATCTACGGGGTGAGCGAAACGCTCGTGAGGCCAAGAAAACACACATGCAAGCACGTTGTCCAAATAACAATCCCAATATTCAAGTAATTTACAGTTCGAGCGAGAAAAAAAAATAAACAGAAACAATTCAAGGATATAGGAGCTCTCAGGAGCTATTTTCCTCTTGCTTCGCCACGGCTCGATCCGATACCCCCTCGTGATGACACTCCGTTATCCTGGTGGGTATTTTATCCGTAGAAACTTCACTTATTACTTCCTCCGACCAACATTCCACCCTCTCGGATCCGAAACCAAACACGCACGAAAAAAAAAGGCGATACTCGTCGAGTATGCCACACGAGATCTCAGGAGATCAAGTTTTGATTTTTGAACACGCACGAAAAGGGCGATACTCCACGAGTATGCCGAACAAGATCTCAAAAGATCAAGTTGTGTTTTGTTACTCTCTTGGTTTATCAAGCTTCTCGACCAAGCCCATGCCGGCTCGAGTTGCAAGATTGGTTAAGAGAATTGGGCGTCCCCATAAGTCGAGGAGGTTCACTCCACCCGACAACAAGACACGCACGACATACACGACATGCATGGCAACACGACACGCACACGAAAACGGGTATATTTTAATCGACGAGATTCACTCAATCGACTTTGAAAACCAAGTTAATACAAGTAAAGTGCAAGTAAAGGAGAGCGAGTGCGATAAAGTACACACTCGTCTCATCAAGTGATATTCACGTATATAAGCAGGTAAATCAAGTAAACACGACAAGTCATGCACTTGACACTCACCAATTCAAAAGTAATTGAGCGAGAAAATCTTTAGTTGTCCCCTCCGGGATTCTTTTCAAGACTCGCTTGAGCACCTGAAGCAATTAACAAGTATTTTTCACTCACAATCTCGTATTAATCAAGAAAGGAGTTACGCTTATTTGGACTAGTCAATACCTCAAACCAAGAACCTTAGCCACTCAAAATAAAGGTTCAAAAGTGAGGTTTTATTAACACAAGAAAAACTGATTTCCTTCATGAAATCAAGTTTAAAGCGATCAATTATCATCAAGAAGGAGTAACAAGTTTTCAAATTTTCATTTTCTAAGAAATCAGCAAATTTCAGCTTTGCGCGTCAAATTTAGAAAAATCAGATCTTGCACTCAGTAGGTCCAAAATTATAAAACTTGGTACCGTTGGAAACCTCTTAGAAAGTACTAAAAGTTCTTAAAAGACACTTTTCCATGAATCTAAGTGGAAGGTATTCAAAAATGAGCTTGAAGGTACAGGTTCGGCGTACAAGGCAGAATTAAGTTGGATTTCGGCCAACTTTGGAAATTCGGCACGATTCACATGTTGCAAACCGGCCTCTGAAATTTACAGCTCAATTAGTGTTACAAGTGAGGTTTATAACAAAACAAGCGGATCAAGAATCGGAGTTTCGAGTACCGAGATACGGTAGCTCAAAGTTGAGGAAGATTCAAGACTGAAGAAGAATTTCCAGTTTTGAGCCTCCAACACTAGCAATTTAATTCGGTATCGAAACGAACTTGAATTGGTGCCAAAATTGGCAGTATTTTACTCCTATATGCAAGGTATTCCTCTATCAAATTTCAGGGAAAAATACCGTCGGGAAGGTAGTTAATTAATCATCCAAAGTTCAGGAAAATTTCTAAAGCAACCTGTCTTTTGACTTCATTTCCCAATTCAAATCGTTTAATCAAGAAAGCTATCCAACCATGGTTCATTTGTGAAATAAAGGTCTAAGATACATCCATGATACCGTTGGTAAGTGTTTAGCATCAAGAACTTCAATTAATAAAATCATTCCCAAGTTTTGCCCCAAATCAGTCCAAATACTACGTTTTTCCAAAACAGGGCAGTCCTCTTGTTTTAGTCACAACTCAATCAATTTAACTCGGAATGAGGCATGGTTTATGGCGTTAGAAAATACATTCACGGGACTAAAAGTTCACAGAAGGAAATGTTCTGAAATTCGGCAAGCAACCAGCTCAAAATTGAGCCTCAAGTTGCTGCCTCAACAAGCCATTCCAGCAAATCCGAGAGACAGGACAGCTAACTTAAAACGTTTGGTTCGGATCACTCACAAAGAATCAGAACGTGCATTTTATCTCAAATTAAAGCTAGGAATGTCTAGTTTCAAACGCCACTGACGGCACTTGATTTCGACACCCGAGGACAGAGTTATGGCCAAAATACTACCACTGGTCAGATCATACGCGAATCAGTTTTTCCAGATTGCTAGTTTCGAACAAAAATTTCATTTGCCCAACCAAACCTCATTATTTTTCAATGAAATTTTCCACACCTCTAATACATCATATAGGCATCCAATTCAAGCCATTAGTTCATTAAAAACTGGCCTTAAAATGGCCGAATAAAACAGGGGTAGAATCGGAAGTTTTTGCTTCTTACACCCAATGAAGTTCCTACTAATTACCCACCACTAATGCATCATTATAATCACTAAACCAACAATATAATCACCATCAATCATCAAATCAACAACAACAACCCAAGTGTGGGAATTCCAAGAGTCCACAATCACATTTTTACACCATAATCAAGTAACTAAGTGCATGCATGAGTTAAATCTTGCCATATAATCTCTAAAAGATAAGAATCCATGGGTTGATCATTACCTACTCCTTTGGTTTGCAAGATCAGAATTTTCGGCCCTCTTAAAGTTCCAAGAAACCGTGAAAGCTCCCCTCTTCCTTAGCTAGATATAATCTCCAAGGGGTTTGCTAAGTGGTCTCCAAGTTTGGTGTGATTTGGATGAATTTTGGTGCATGAATTGAAGATGAAAAATGAAGAACAATGGAGAGCTCTTCTCCTTTCTTGTTGCACGGCCAAGTGAAGTGAGGAGAGAAGGAGTGTTGGTTCAATTGTGGCTTCCTAAGAAAGATTCATTGTGTGGTGCAAAATGCATCTCAAAGTCAACTTGAAATAGTGCAATTAGGATGCGTTTGGACTCGATTTTTCTCGTGCGTTTGGTTCACTAGTGCACTAAACCTCCAAGGCATATATATTCTTGTAAATATTATTCACTCTTAATTGTCCCGGAATAAGGGTCTAAAGTCCCTCAATCGAAGTCGCGCGCGTGAAAACGCGTACCGTCAAATTTAACGCTATAACGCGAAACTTTCGGAAAATTCTTATAACGATTACACTACTAACTATCACTTGAATATTTATTCATAAGATTACCTATTTTAGGACCATAGTACAAGTCTCCAATATTCCAAGCTTATTGTGCTACTACGCGGATAAAATCTCCAAGTACTATTCACTATTTTTACGAAACGCGCTCTAGGGAATTAATTTTCGAAACGAATCATTTTAAAAATATATCGAAGTTATATTACCATGTATTTAGGTCTAATAAGACTAGAAAATATTCCTTGGAAATAAAATCCAATTAAATAATTTATTAAGCCATAAATTAGGCATAAAATAATAGTTTTTTTGCGAGTCCTCACAGAAATGGGGACTGGAAGCCATATTTCGGGCAAGAACTGGTTGTTGAGGACTGGTTTCTCTTTCAACAAAAATTCTCCAACTTTCTTTAGAACCGTTTTGTCTCCGTACCACTACATGCAAGAAACGGTTTCTTGCCCTGTTTTCGACTACAACTTTATACACTTTGATGTTTTCCTTGATTGACTTAGTGATTGTTTCTCCAATGAAACTTCCATTCTTTTCCTACAAAAATTGATCATCCAAACAAGTAAAAGAAAACTAAAACTTAGAACATTGGATCGCAAGTGCTTAAATATTATCTTATGAAAGATTTTCATTCACAATGCAATTGTTGTTATCCAAAAATGATTTAGAATCATTTGAAATGGCCACAAAATATAGTGCTTACCGCATGTAGCACATGGATTTATGATTCTCATTAGGAGTTTCATAATACCACGTTATTGTCATGGAAATATATCTCTAGATTATTGACAATTCCAAAAGCGTGGTCCTGCATCTTGATGGGGGACAAGGTAAAGAAGTTAATCTAGAGAGCTAATTGAAATATATTTCGGTATGTGCTACACATTTTAATATGCATACATCTACCTATAAAATTATATTGTTGCTTTTATGTCATTCTCATCACGTATTTCTTAAATAAACTCCACTTGCAAAATAGATGGCCAAGTTTGTTATGAATCAATTGAGCGTACAATAATTATAAATCAATTGAGTGTACGAAAGCAACTAATTATGTATGGTTACATCAAATATCATAATAAATACATCAACTGGACATAGCTGGACCACCTAATCCGATAACCACATCTTGGGCGAGAACCGATTGTTGAGGACCAGTTTCTCTTTCGATGAAAATTCTCCAACCTTCTTCAGAACCATTTTGCCTCCATAGCACTGCTTCAACCGTTTCTTGGATAAAAAAACACAGTTTCTTTCCCTGTTTCTCGACTACAACTTTATACAGTTGAGGTTTTCCTTGCTCGACTTGGTGATTGTTTCTCTAATGAAGCTTCCATTGTTTTCTTGCAAAAATGATCATCCAAACAAGTAAAAGAAAACTAAAACTTCTAACATTGGATCACAAGTGCTTAAACATTAACTGATAAAAGATTTTCATCCTCAATGCTATTGCTTTTTTCCAAACAAGATTAAAATCACTTGAAATGATCACAAAATGTAGTGCAATTAATACTCTTATCAACTCCCCTCCACTTGAACCTTTTTGTCCTCAATAATACCGAAAAACGTTCATAGAAATGTACACACTTGTTCATAGTCATTTCTTTCAATCAACAAGGAACACCTTTACAAATTTCCTAATTTGTAAAGATTATTGTACCAATTTCATATATCAAGCTATGTAAAGATTATTGTACATCAAAGTTAACATATTCGACCCATTTCCTTACCTCCAACTTGAATACACTACAAGAAATTTGGCCTTTTGTGACAATAAAAAGTCATCACTGAAAAATCAAAAAGTCGTCATTATATGCGTATAGTGACGACTTTTTCCATTGTCACATGGGTGTCACTAATTCTATGTCACAAATGGGTACGTGTGACAACCTCTGCAAAGTCGTCACTAAATATTGTTATTTAATGACGAAGACTAATTCGTCACTAACGGTTAGTATTCTGTGACGAATTTTCTTGTCACTATTTAACAAATTTTTTTGTCATAAAAGGTAGCAAAAGTCGTCACAAATTTGAACGAGCACAGTGACGACTTGAACTTGTCACTCTTATTCCTGGTATTCAATGACAAGAATAGTCGTCACTTAGTGAACTTACAACTTTGCCTAGAAAAGCCGCAATTGTTCATTACAAGTATAACATTGTCACGGCTCTCGTTCTGACAGTTATAGCAAAAAAATTAAATTTGGCTAAGAGTGACACCTTTTGGGAAGGTTGTCACTGAGTTTTATCTTAAGAAGTAGTTGAAATTGACCAATACAAATATAGGAACTGAAGCTGGCATTTTCAACAAATATAACAAAACATTCAATTTGACAAAAGGCAAAGTCAACGTAGAATATATGCCTCAAAGTCATATATTTGGCCATAACACATCTATAAATTAATCAAAACAAAAGTGAACCGCAAATGTTGGGAATATAGTAATCCCACATAATCAGCATAAGTAGTAATGGCCAATACATATCCTTCCCAAAAGATAGAGTACTAGATTTCTAAACTAAAGCATAGACTACAGAACTAGGTCAGATTTCAATCATCTCTAGCAGCATATGCATCAGTCTTCTCACGATCAAAATATGAAGCTAGACTACATTGAAAATAAACTTTTCTTTAGAGTTTCAGCATATCCAACTATTGTGAACTCAATAAGTAAAAAAATCAGTCAAAAAGAGAGTTTCAGCCAAAATAAAAGCAAAGAATCTATCTCCTCACCATTTTTGAAGTCTATCATTTGCGCAAGTCTTTCATTTGGGCTATGAACTCCTCGTACAGCCCCCTAGTTTCAAGTTGCTGATCTTGCAAGCTCTTAATTAGCTCCTTTTGGGCATTGAATTCCTCTGCAATTTGTGTAGCTCGTTGCTCTGTCGCATCTGCCCGTCTTCGATGTTGTTCAATTTCACTCCTCAAGTGGTCAATCTCCATTGCTTGCCTCTTGGTTGTGCTGTGGCTACGAAGCTGTCCAGGTATGTATCCAAGTTGCTGTTGACAAATTTCAGCACTACTCATTGAAGTTGTAGCTTCCATCTCTTTCATTGTTGCCTAGACAAGACATTATAGCTTAGGTGTTAAAAGGCATGTCACAAAAGAGTTGTAAATGCATAAAAATAGAATGACATCTCGCACCAAAGTCTCTTTCGCTAGATCATTTATCAGCCCTCCTATCTTCTTTGATGTACGACTGATTTCAAACATTTCTATCTCTGAAAGCTCCACTCCCTCCTTCCTCTTCTGTCAAATAATCAGTTTGACACCAGACTTTGAGAGTGAAGAAGGACAAAAAGCATAATGGAATCTTCAAACAGTTTTAATTGATTACCTTCTCTTCAACAACTCTAGCAAATGACTTTGTTCCCACAGTAGTATGAGTTTCATTCTTGGCACGATTTACTTTGTTACGGTCACTGATTTTCTGTAATATATAAACAACCAGCAGTAATTCTAAATATTTGAAATAAATTTTATATTTAGGTAAGACTAATTCAAGTATGTAACTAGACCTTGAATTCTTCACTTCTAAAGCAGTTACACATCCATGTCCAATCCTCAGCTGATACACCTTCAGGAACATGTTGAATTGCTTCCTCCTTCGTCCCAAAAGTTAAAAAAATACTTGTGCAACCGATATCGGTGATTCCAATACAAGATGTTCAACTGCCTATTTATAGCAGTTTTTGAGGTGATGTTATTCTCAAATTGGAAGTCATCCTACAAGACAAATATAAGTACCGAAAAATTAAATAGAAGTACATAAGAATATTGCATGAGTATAAAGATCAAACAATTCATTCTAGTAGTGATATAAGCAAAAAAATATAAATACCGTAACCGTCTTGTATATGTTCTCTTTATATTCAGCCTCAAGATGTGACCATTTGTCAACATTAAGCCTTCCAAACTTCCTAACTGTAGACACCAAATTTTTGGTTTCGAATTTTATTTTTTTTGATTAGTCTAATTTTAGATTTATTTGTTTCAATTTTAGGTTTATTTTGGTTGTTTCCTGTTTCGTGCCTCTTATTGTATTTTAATTAGTTTACGAGCATTTATTTTATCTACTAATTTGATTAAAAAAAAAGAGAAAAAAGAAAAGAAAAAAGATGAAAGGGAAAAAGAAGGAAAAAGAAAGAAAAATTAGCATTTCATTTCATTTTTATCTTTTTATGCCTAGTTCCGCTCATTTTATTCAATCTTTCTTCATTAGTTATTTTTCTTAATTAGTTATTTATATTGTGTTACATTATTATTAAAAAAAAAAAAGAAAAAAAAGAAGAGAGAATGCCGCACATGCGGCAGCGTGGAAAATAATGTCCTTTCTTTTTCTTCTCTTTTCTTTCATGGGAGATTTTTCTGGATCGGAGGGCTGGAATTTAGGGTAGAAATCAACCTCCCATCCTCACCTTTGAGGTAAGGGTTGAGGGGGTTCCACGGGATATAAAAGGTTGGAAAAGAAGCGCAGCCAAGGAGGATAAGGAGAGTCTGGACGGCGGAGGGAAGAAAAAACCAGAAATGAGAGTAGAGAGAAACAGAGAGCTAGGGAGGGTAGCGGCTGAAGGCTGAAGAGAGGCTGCGGGGGAGTGAACCGAGAAAGAGAGGAAGGAATCAGAAAAACGAGAGCTTGAGAGGAGAGCAACAAAGGAGTATTGAGAATCTCATCGTCAAACATTGGCTGAGGTGGTGATGCCGCCGTTGCTGGTGCTGTTTTCTTTCTACCGCCGTTGCGCTTGTCGCCGAGAGTACGGGTTTAAGGCAGTGGAGCAGGTAACTTTCCACCCTTTTTTCTGCTCATTTCCGTCTCTAAATGGAGCCCAACATGCTAAGCTGAAACTTGGTTTTTGGTTCATTTTCTGGGTCTCTGCTAAATCAATATGCATCAACTGGAGCTTCGATCTGGTTGAAGTCCTGGTCTGGCTTGTTTTCTCTTTTTGGTTTGGGTCTGTTCGCATATTGATTGACAAGTTTTCTGGCTTTCGGTTTTAAAAATGAATAATCTGTGCGATGTTGGATGTTGTGAAAATGAGAATGAATGTTTGCATGGGTATTTGCTAAGAATATTTCGGTTTCATGGTTTGGACTCTGATGAATCTGGTTTCATCATCGTTTCATGGTCAAAGGCGAGGATAGGATGTACAAAAAATGAATTCTTTTTCCATTCCTTTGTTACTTTCTTCTTGCTGCCTTTTCATTCGTTTCGTTTCTAGCACTTGTTTCTTTAGAACTTGTTTCTCATTTCTCAAAGGATGGGGAGCATTGTTGTTTAATGTTTTTATACCAGGGGCAAACCCATTTTATGATACTTGCTAGGCTTAATGCAAACTCATTTTCACAGATTGTATGATGCTTATTGTTGGGATCTTTGGATAGATAAATTTTGTTGAAAATTGTTGAGAAAATGGGATGGAGTTCAGTGGTATCTGGTTGGACGAATTTATGGTTTGTTCTTGTGAGTTTGCAAATGATTTGATGCTAGAGAGAGTTGCATGTTCTGTTTTCTGTTCTGAAGTTTCTTCCGTTGCTTGTTCGGGTGTTCAGTTTGTGTTTGGATGCATATATTTCGTGTATTTTGGGCCTGAATTTTGACAAAACAATAAGCATGCTCATATTGGAGATGAACTCAAGAAGAGTTGCAGAAAGATTTTCTTTTTTGTATCAGTTTGCTTTGCGCTTCAGCTTGCGCATGAATCTGCTGCAACAAGCTAAGCTCGAAATTCTCAGCTGGTTGCAGCAGCATTTTTGCAGCAGCCCTCTCTGAGTTGTTTAATTGCCGGGGGTTTGTTCACCTTTTTTGGGTTATGCAGTGGGTAGGGATTGAAGTGGTTCTTTGCAAAGGTTAAAATGTTTTCTTTCCCATTGCTTGTGTCCTATCCTGCTTCACGCATTCCTGTCTTGTTGGCAAGGATGGTGTAGTTTAGATCACTCTCTTGATATCAGCTACTGGTTAGTTCATGCTAAAAGGATATGTAAGAAATCTTGTTGTTTGATCCAAGTTTGAGTTGTTTAATCCTTTGCACATTTCGGATGAATGAGCTAAAAATCGCAGATAAAAAGCTTCATCAATGGCCGAAACTTGCTGTTGCAGAAACTTCCTTCGGTTTGCTGAAATTTTTGATCATTTGAACTACTTATTTGAAATGTTTTGAGAGGTGATTAACATGGTTTTGAGTGGAGCCGACTCGAAGTTTTGCATGAATTTTGTGTTTGCCGAAAGTTTGCTTGGGGTTTGCTGAAGTTTGTGCATGCTGTGACGACCCCACTTCTCCCGAGGGCGAACCCAAGGGTATCGGCGGGCCGCCTGCCTAGCTCGCGCCAGGACTCAAAACTTAAAGCTAATAAAACTCTTCTAAGCCACAAGAACACGATTCATAATATATACAACCACCAAAAGTCTATGTACATCTTCAAAAGCATCAAGCCAAACCGCTCTAATATACTATAACAATAACCAGCAAAAGGTAGACCCTAAGAAGGGTCCTTATACAAACCACCAAAACAAAAACAAACATCCTAACTGTTCAACTATTACAAGCCAATCTACCTATACTAGTATACGAGCCAAAAGTCCCCGCGTCGGCCCCTGCTAAGGAAAACAAAAGGAAAGGGGTAAGCTAAATGCTTAGTAAGTAAACAGGGGCGAAAGCATAAATTCACGTAGCAACAATTACACAATAAGAGTAAAGCAAAAGCAGAAAAAAAAAAACAACATCATATAATAAGGATACGGGTGGCTCCAAAGCCAATTCATGTGCCATGCGTGATCTCCTGCCGACACTCCGTCGACCACACTCAATGGTCCGTAGAACTTCACTTGTACACCCACCGACACCTTATCACCCTCACTGGCCAGTCACCTCACAAACTTGCCCGGGCGAACGAAATCACAAACTTGAGCTTGAGTCACAAGCTCGGGTCACAAACTTGGTCACCTTCTCGGTGAACCGGATTCACAAAATTGGTTCATAACATGAACCTACAAACTTGGTGACCTCAGACTAAGTTGGACTGACTTCGACCAAGCCCTAACCGGCTCGAATAGTCCAAACAGGTCCTAGATCGGGCCCACGAACTCACAAACTTTGCAAACTTCACAAACTTTACTCGAAAGTCACCCCGAGCCACAAGCTCAAGGGTTTTGGCTCCAAAAGGTTCATATACATATGCCAAGTACAATTACACATTCAAATTAGGGTTTAGGTCGAGTGCGATAAAGTACACCCTCGCCTAAGTACCCTTTTCACATATCTCAAACACATAGCAAAGAAAACACACCAAACTGGCCTGAATACTTACTCAAAACGGAAATAGCAAAAGTACGAAGTCGGATCGAAACGAACAGCTAGTAGTGGACCCCACCAGATCCGCCCAGCTCACCACCGTCTGAAATAGGAGATTGTGTCACATAATATCGTAAACGGCTACTATCGTGCCTCAAACAAACAAAACGGCAAAAACGGCACGCGCGCACGTACATATGACGGACGGAAACGGAAACGGCCGTTAGCGGAAACGGCAGATTTGACACTCGTTTCTATTTTAATCATAAGTTGAGCTACGAATATCGGATTAAGGCGTATGAGATGCCATATCGAAGCTTACAGGATGAACAACAACTGTTATGAAGACATCCAGAACTAAAACTGGAGGCTTCAGTCCCAAATGAACCAAACACAATCACTTACGAAATCTGGCCAATGCACAAATGGTCAGTTTTGAGTGCAAACTGTTTTCTATGCTACACATGGGCAAAAGAGCTGCAAATTGGCAGTTAGCTAGTTCATTCCAGATGGAACAACTTTCATGAAGGTCGGCAATCCAAATTCGGAACGGAAGTTGGTCATCAGGACCAAAACAGATCTGACCAGAAAATGGTCATTTTCACGGGCAGGCCTTATTTGCTCGGCTATATCTCAGGTTCTATAAATCCGATTCATGAAATTCCAAGGGCATTAGAAAGCTCTGATATAGAGCTATAAGTTTGGTGTTTTGGTCGCAAGCCCAAACAGCTTGTAACCTAGTCAAACGTGAAACCAAAGTTCCAGTCGTAAACTGTCCGGATATAAGAACAGAACAGAATTTGACGGTCAAAACAGGTCTGAGTATTTCGTTTATAACTCAGGTTATACCACTCCGTTAATCCTGAAATTTTACAGGGATATCCAGGACTTAAGGGGATACAACAATGTAGAAGGCCTCTCAATCCAAATCCTAGCACAACTAAGGCAAAAATGCAGAAAACCAACCCAGAACCGTAATTGCAGGTTCCCAAATCACACAAAAATTTAATCAGTCCAAGTCAGTCTATACAGGTCCAAAAGCATTGATTCCAAAGGTACATGAAAGCTAAGACATCAAGCTACATTTCATCAGAAGACACCAACAACAAAATCCAAACCAATTCCAGTCAAAACAGACAATTACAATCCCAGTTCGCACATTCTGATCACCCAGAATAGCAACAGTAAAAATGGCATAACTCACTCTATACGACTCCAAATCCCCTGAAATTTTGCAGGCACTTCAAAATCATCAATACCTACAACTTTCATGTTTTGAGTAAAGTCCAATTCGGCCTCTATCTATGACCTAAAATTTCGGACAGATTAGGGGTTCATGAACCCTAACTTTTCACATTTCATTCCAAATCCAAAATTGATTGCATTTATCATCAATTCACACCTACTAGAGTCAAAGCCCCTTATTACCAACCATCAAAAACAACCACACCATCAAGATCATATGAAACCAGAAAATTCCTCATAAAATTGAAAACTTCACCAAATCAAGTCAAATAAAGAAATAAATCACCAAATACTTCACTATCACTTCCAATAGGCACAATTTAAGCATCATTAAGTGTAAGGGAGTAGGCAAACATCACTTACCTAAGAGACAAGAGATGTAGAGATGTTGGCCACCTTAAACCTTCAAATAAACTTCACTAAGACACTTAGTAGCACTAGAAGAAAGGATTTTATGGAGTAGAAATGGATGTAAGCAAATGTTTTTGGGTGATTTGCACCAAGTAGTAGCTAGAACTTGAAGAGTTTCTTCTTCCTTCCTTGCACAAGATGGCCGGCCAACAAGAGGTAAGAAATGATAATTTTTTTGTGATTTTTGAAGATATTTAACCAATTTTGGTCCAAGGTCAAAATAGTGAATAGTAAATCTTAACTTGGAACCACTAAGAAGGTGACACTTGTCACCTCTTAAATGAAATCTTATCTTTTCTTTTCTCTCTCACATCAATCAAATCACCTCCTCTACTTATCTCCTAACACCCGATAAATTTTTCACAGTATCCGAAATTTAATCTTATTGGCCGAATTTTTCCGAACTTTTCGCACTAGTGGGTCCCACGTCCGAAATCCGTTCTTATTTTCTCAAAATCTAACCGATACTAGAAAAATCATCTAAAAACTATATTTACTCATAAAAATTATCTGGGAACTTTTCTAATAAGAAAATGTGGAAAAGCGGCGATAAATAATCTCCACTGAAACTTTCTAAGATTGCAACACTAGAGGTTTGCTAATCATTCAAACTTACTAACCTATGTCAAGGCACACACTAGAATACCGAATATAAATTATAGCTTGAACCTTATAATCATAATACGTAAACTAGGATTTTCCAACTTAACCGAATTAGGGTTTCCTTCCTAGCCATAAAACCCCATTTTTCCAAACCAAATATCAAATAACCCTAATATCGACTTACGATCGGACTGGGGCCTCACAATGCTGGCCATAGCAGAAATTGTCGAAGGAATGTTAGCTGCAGAAACAAATTTCCTTCGTGGGTTTGCATGGTTTGCATGCAACTCAACTTTCAAAAATTGCACTTTGACCCCTTGGTTTCCAACTAATGCCGCTATGACTCAACTAATTGAATAATTTCCTCAATTTGGTCCTTGGCAGTTTTAATTCTACAACTTCATTGCTTGTTTGTTTCAATTAATTAATATGCTTTGTTTCAATTGCACTTAAGTCATGACTTTAGGGGCTTTATGACCAAGTGAGCTTGTGTTTGCCTATTTTCTTTAATTTTCCCAAATAAATTGGTACCTTGACCATTTCTTTTATTTTGGAGGATAAATAAGTAATTTCATTTCGCTAGGGCCCCAATTCAAGGGAGGTACACCCTAATCCCTTATTTCTTACTCTATTTGACCCTACATGCCCTATGTGACTTTACGTGTTTAATTGCATGCCCCTTGGATGTTTATTTATTTCATTTATTTATTTATTTGCTTTATTGGCCTTAGCTTTGTAAATCTATCATTTGAAAGGCACTTGAATGCCGAATTTGTAATAGTTAGGTATTTATTTTAATTATTTATTTATTTCCCCTTTTCTTTAGATTGTAGTAGGCATCCCCCTTTGTAATAGATAGGGCTTATGTGCTATGTGCTTGTGTGTGCCTATGTGTTTATCGCTTTCCTAGGCTCTTGCATTTAGTCGAGCATGCTAAGTGTTATGTGCTACGTGAAACTAGGTGCTTTGCATGTCTACTTGCTTTAAAATTATATCTGATTATGTGAATGAATGCACGTTACTGTGGCTAGTCCAACGCTAGCCATGGTCTCTCCCTCAAGCCCTCACAAGTCCAATGCTTGTGAGAGAGCGTAGATATGGGCTAGTCCAACGCTAGACCCTTAGGAGCCCTTTACGCGTTAGATCATGATTGCATGATAAAATCACTTCATCTCATGCATTTTTTCTTAGTTTTTTCTAGCATTTGGCATGATCCTCCAATCCTTTCCCCTTCATTTTAGGTTTTTGCATCCTCATGCTAGTTATAGGGTACATTTGCTTGAGAGTCCCCTTTCGATAAGGGAAACGAGCGAGTGTGGCTACAAAATAGCCTTAGCACGCCAGTTCTTCCTTCTAATCAAAGGGAAAATTAAAGTCGTGAAATTAAGAGTCATTCCCGTACCCGACTTGATGCATTCCTTTAGGTTCATGCACTCTCATTCTTATCATATCACTTCCTCACTCTTTTATCCTCATTTTCTCACAACTTATATTTTTCTCACTCCACATGCCATGTTCACACACTTCTCTTCTTTCCCTATCACTTATTTATTTTCTACCACACAAATTGCACCCAATTGCACTTACGTGTATTTACTACTATTATACCATATTTTCATCCATTTGCACACAAACACCTTTATTTTCCCAATTTGAACACATGCACTTGTCTTACATTCGCACACATGCACGTTTTCTTACATTTTCACACTTGCACTCATATTTGAGTCTTCATTTGCATCATTCGCGACCTCTATGAGGACTTTCCTTATTGGCCATCACAATTCATGTGATTGGGACCAAAAAGCCTCATAAGAGACATTTTAGATTTAGGATTGCATTTTTTTCATATCCATTAGTCATATCCAACATGCAACACATACTTTGGGTAGAAAAATTGGGAAAAGAAGGGCTAAGTCACGCAACTAGCTTTGGCTAGGGTAAGGGAGTGCCTTAGGCTTTGCCTTTGCCTTCTCCCTTATCAAACGTGACCCCCGATCCCTTTCTTTGGTTACGTAGATCTAAAAGTTCTTTAAAAAGGGTTTCTTTACTTTTCCTTTCCAAAAAATCACTTTTTGGGTGACTTGGTACACCCTAACTCTATATCAAGTGGCGACTCCATTTTCCATTCAAAAACCCTTTTTGAACTTTGTTTGGCCAAACCGTCGCATTTCACAATCCCACGGCCTTTTATTTTCATTTTCACACACGTTCACATACATATCCCACACACTACTTTCACACACTCAAAAAGTGGGGCGCGACACTAACAACACAACCACTCTCACTAATGAAGTATTGAGAGTCCTTTCCTACTATGCGCCGAATGGAAGGGTCAACTTCAATAGTTAGAGTTTCATTATCCTCTCTTTTGTGGGCCAATGTAATGTTTCTAGTACGACCCCTTCTTTTGGCAATGGCACAGCTATGGTTAAACAAAATTCAAGACTAAATTAGCTATAATAGTTGAAACAAAATAAAAGAACTAGAAATGTAAGTGTAGAAGTTGGTACCACTATTATCATTTTGACCATCATGAGATCGCGCAGTCTCATTTGCATATGATGCAAATGATTCAGGAGTGTGAGGCTGCCCATTGTTTGAACTAGTACTAACGTTTTGTGGTGAAAATGCTGGCGTCACAAAGGTAGCAGTGCCATTTGAGCTAGTACTTGCAGATGGACCTTGTTGCTGATTTGAAGGTGGTGATGGTTGCTTTTGCTGTGCTTGTCTTCTAAGTGTTTGGGCTCTTGTTCCGGGTCCAGCCATCTGAAAGCAACAACTAACCAATCATTAAAAAAAAACATTCAATGTAGTCTAAATATATCCTTTTTATGTATTTTAATAGGCAAAAGATAAATCAAACAAGATGGCAAAAGCAATGCAACTAAAGTAGAAGTTGTACTTAGGATACCAACAACCATTAGATTCATATTGAATCGATGTCATCTAATATGAATCAGTGTCACTGTCACTAACAATATCCTCATCTTCTTCATTATCGCAACTGTTGGGGTCCCCAATGTCACTGTCATCAATAAAGTCTTTATCAGCTTGTTGATTTCCTTTCTTTGATTGGTCACCATGAATAACGGATGAAGGCACGTACTTTAATAGATTGCCATCTTCTCTTGAAATTGGTGGGGGGTTATCGAGATCTATTATAATATTGAATTTCTCCCCTTGTGTTTCCTCTTGATGTATCTCCTCAACTACTGCCTCTTTGTCCACATGTTCAGGAACATCATAACAGTTTCTTGGACCGAACCTCTCAACTACATACAGTTTCTACCTAATTTCATGTTCTCAATATAAAATACTTGTTCCATATGTTGAGAAAGGACATAAGGTTGGTCTTCATACCATCTTCTTGATGAATTCACACTTGTGATACCCCAATCCTTGTCTATTTGCATGCCGGAACTATCATCTAGTTTCCACCAGTCACACTTAAATAGGACAACATTTTTCTTTCCAAACCAGCACCTCACTTCAATAATTTCTTTTAGGACACCATAAAAATCAATGATATTATTACCATGCTCACCTTTCACTACGATACCACTATTTTGTGTTTTTCTCTCTCTTTCACGATCTTCAGTGTGAATTCTATACCCATTAGCCATGCAACCTGTATGCATACAAATTCTATTGTCTAAACCTAAGGCCAATGAGCGAAATTCATCATTCCAGGGTTGGGAACCATATAACACCTGTTCAGAGATTGAGAAAAGTTAACATGATATATTATTTAAACTATAGCCATAAGAAGTCCAAACAACTAATAAGTTAATTAGACCCTGCACGTTCTTTGAACCATGTAGCAAACTCCTTATCATGCCGTTGAATAACATTTTCAATGCATTCAGCTTCCAACAAGGTTTTATGCTCACTAGCAAAAAAAATATGTTAGCATAATTTTACAGGTGAGTCATAGTCATAAAATATAATCTAAGTTTAAGACTAGTATATTACTTGATGTAGTCATCGAGCTCATCACAGTTATTTAGCAAAAAGGTGTGGATCTTTGCTAGCTCTGAATCAGGTAAATATTGATGTTTAGACCCTCCAAATGGACGAGCAGAGCCAGAAAATATTAACAGCTGCCCGTGTTTGTCAACTCTTTCGTTGTTATGCTCGGCCCTGTTGAATATTGTCTCGACATTATCCAAATACATAGAGCAGAATGTCAAGCATTCTTTGTCTATGTACCGCTCAGCAATACATCCCTCTGGGCGAGCCTTATTCTGCACATAACTTTTATTCCCATTTTCCTTATTTTAATAAAAATAGGAAATATTAGTATTCATTGGAGTAAAAATCACAGGAATTATAATAATTGACTAACAAAAAGACACTATATATGTACGATGGCATACCTCTCAAATAGGAACATCCAACGATACTGAGCTGGGCCAGCAAGAATTGCTTTGGCAGGTAGGTGAACCAGCACGTGTAGCATTATGTCGAACAATGTGAGGACCCGAAAATTTTCTGAATTTCTAGGCTTTATTTTATTTAATTGCACACTTTTATACCTTTTCTTTATTAGAAAATTCCCCAGATAATTTTTTTATGAGCAAATATAGTTTTTAAATCATTTTCCTAGTATAAGTTAGTTCATGTGATATTAAGAGCGTATATCGGACGTGGGACCCACTAGGGCAAAAAGTTCGGAAAAATTCGATCAATTAAGTTAAGTTTTGGATATCGGATTTATTTTGCCAGGTGTCAAGTGGATTGGTGTGAGAGGAACAAAGAGATAGAGATGCATTAAATAGGGTGACAAGTGTCACCATAAGATTAAGTCTTGAATTTGACTACTATTCATAACTTTACCATTTAATTAAAATTGGCCAAAAATCTCTTCATTTTCAAGCTTCACTTGGCCGAATTCTCTTGCTCAAAGAAGGAAAAAAATCTTCCAACTTCCTACTTCATAATCTTGCTCCAATCTTCAAATCCAACCGATAAAACTCCAAATCATTCCATAAAATCTCTTTGCTAAGTGGTCTTGAGGTGATTGGTGAAGTTGTTTGGAAAGCTAAGGTGACTAGTTGCTCTCTCTCTTGTGTTGCTAAGGTTTTCTCGGTGACCGAGGGTAAGATCCGATAGGACATTTTGGACGTTATTTTGCATAATTCGGTGAGTGTTCCTCGTTTGTTATGTTTCTTGATTATATGGCTTGTATATATGACTGATAACATGTTAAACGCTTTCAATGATTAGCCAAAACGAGTTTTCTAGGCGAGTGTGTACTTTATCGCACTCAGCCTAAATGATTATGAACTTTTCAATGATTGAACGATCGAAATGTTACTTGTGCATGAATGTAAGCCTTTTGGCTGAACTGGCCACTGCCCCTTGTTACCGATCGACTCGAGCCAGAAGAGGACTCGGTCGGGCGATATGGTGACCTGGGTGAACGTTTGGTATACTCGAGTATTACCTTGTAGGTTGGTGGAGCCTGGCCAATGTCCACGAAAGGGTGAATGAAACGAACGAACGAACGAGGGTTTTATGTATGAACGAAAAATGCATTTTCAAATGAATGAAGGAAAGGGGAATGACAGGAGAACGAACGAACGAACGAACGAACGAACGAACGTATCCTTTTCATGTATGGTTTATTGTAAATGTTGTAACTATTTCTTGACTTATCGTTTGATTTATGACTTGATTCTATGTTCGGAACCTCACTGAGCTTTTAGCTCATCCCTTTAGTTTTGTTTTCCTTAACAGGGGAAGGCGAGCAAGGGCGAGAGTTCTGTATCGACTGGCTGGGTCTAGTTTTGGTTTTTATTTTGGTTCTCGCCCTAGTGCTTGGCACGGGCTGGTTGTATGGTGATATGAGAACTTTTGTATTCTCGAAGGTTGTACTTCTTTCTGAGATAGCAATGTATATAAGTTTTGTTTTAAGTTGTGGATCCTTATTTTGCTCTTTCTTGTGGTTCTATTTCGGATTTGTGTGAGTGAGCGACTGAGTCCCGGCGAGAGCTGGGCAGGCGGCCCACCGAACCCTTTGGTTCGCCTTAGGGTGAGGTGGGGCTGTCACAGTTGGTATCAGAGCTTAGGCTTCAGATCTCTGTAGTGTATCCTAGGCTAAAGTATAGGATGCCTGCCTGTGGGAATTCGATTTGACTTTAAATTTAAGCAATTGAGGGATAAAACCTAGAGCCTGCTTCGCGTGGTCTCTGCGCGGAGTAAGCCTGGACTAAGTGGTGAATGAGTAGGAGGGACTAAGTGCTCGTTCGAGCATAAGCCATGAATTGTGGATGTTATAGGCTTTACATTTTCCTATGGTATTTGAGGATCACAGATAGGTACGTCGGGTAGGAATTTCGATTGTAGATAGTTTACTCTTGGGACTGGCCAGCTCGAGATGTGAATTGTCTTATTTCGGATTCTTGTGCCCGAGTACTCCAAAGTTGAGGTGGCGTTCAGTACTTCGAAATTGCATTTTGGGAACATGAACAGTGTAACAGCCCCACCTTCCCCTAAGGCGAACCAAAGGGGATAGCGGACTGCCTGCCCAGCTCTCGCCAGGACTAACGGATCAGTTCACGTCGATCTAATAAAACAAGGCAAAATCACAAAATAAAAAAAAATGAAAATCGAAGCCGATGATGAACAGTACCGTCCACGTCAGAATCCAGAGCTCAACCAAACATATATACAATGAAATGTAACATTTACAAGCCAAAAGCCAAAGCCGCATATCAAAACGATTCATCATGGATATACATGTTCGGTTTGCCAATCAAAAGAAATTGAACCCAATACACATTAGGGTTTCATTCAAAGAGCTATTCAAAAACATTTACAGGAGCTCAACTTGAAAACCAACTAACACAACCTTTTCCAAAAGTGGTCATTTCCTGTAAGGAAAACAAATGGAACGGAATGAGCTTAAGCCCAGTGAGTTACTACCACATAAGCAACAAAGAGCATATAGCACAACCTTTCATTTCAAGTACACAATTAAAAAAATAAAACAAGTCGGCAAAAGGATACGGACGGCTCTCAAGAGCCCATTTCCACGCTTACATTCTTGATCCAATCTCATTGACTCTCCATCAACGTTTATGAGTACCAACCGTAGAACCCACTTCACTCCCATCCCTTCCACCAAACATACCCCAACCGGGCCCGCACTCCAATCAGTAGCTTTTGGTAATACTCGAGTTTACCGGAATCAAGAGTCTCATTACTACAAGATTCCCCAGTACAGTCCCCGTGGCATGTCAATTTTCACGACCAAGCCCTCGCCGGCTCGATTCAATTGACTACCAACGGGGTTGAGCTCAGTAGTACAGTAAGGCCGTTGGATACTCGTCCAAACGACACCAAATCAGTTTTTCATGAAGTGAATTCAATATCTCATATAGCAAGTGCAGTATATCAGTGAAGCGGTAAACAGTCATTAACGGTATCACAAGGGGTGAGAGCGGTCAAGTACACCCTCACCTCAATCAATTCCAATAGCCAAATAAGCCTTCAAGGCATCAAAATCACATATAGCAAAGCCACATTGTAACATTCAAGTGAGTAGTATACTCACTTATCAATTAAGTGTTGTTTCATGCACTTCCGTCAAGAGAATGTCGTGAACCACCTCACGTCCTAAAACACGTAAACAAATACAATGAGACTCGATAACGAGTCATAAAGCCATGCCAATCACAACCCCAATAGGGTTTCATATGCATATATAAGCATAATAGCAAACCAGAAATTTCAGCAATGCACTAACTTGACCTCAACAAAAAAAACAGTTTTCGTCCTCCTTATGCGGTAATAGCACCAAATGCGTTACGCTTATCGGATGAGGGTGTAAGACCCACCATCTCGAAGCTAAAAGATAGGGCTACAACAATGTAGAAGGCCACTCAGTCCAAATCCTAGCACAACTAGGTCAAATATGCAGAATACCAAACCAGAACCGTAATTACAGGTTTACAAATCACACTATGCTGTAATTATTCCAACTCAGTCTATACAGGTCCAAATGCATTGATTCCAAAGGCATGCGGTAGCTAAGACATCAAGATACATTTCATCAGAAGACACCAACATCCAAATCCAAAGAAATTCCAGTCAAAACAGACGATTCCAAGCACAGTTCGCACATTCTGATCAACCCAGAACAGCAACAGTAAAATCGACATATCTCATTCTACACTACTCTAATTGCCCTGAAATTTTACAGGCACCTTAAACACATCAATACCTACAACTTTAATGTTTTAAGAAAAGCCTAATTAAGCTTCTAACCATATGATCCAAAACCGGACAGAAAAGGGGGTTTTGAAACCCTAACTTCCTCAAATTCCTTCCAAACCCAAAATTGGTTGCAATTACCAAGCATTTACATCCACTAGAGTCATAACCCCTCATTACCAACCATCATAAATAACCACAACATCATGATCACATTAAACCAGAAAATTCCTCAATAAAATAAAAACTTCACCAATTCATCTCAAACCAAGAAACAAACCACAAATTTCAGCACTTTAGCCACCACTAGGCACAAATTAAGCATCATTAAGTGTAGGAGGAAGTGTAATCACCACTTACCTAGTAAACAAGAGAGAAGGAGTTGTAGAACACCTTAGCTTCCTTAAAAACTTCACCAAACAACTTACTAGCACCTAATGGAGGGATTTTATGGAGAAGAAACTAGTTTATGTGATTGTTTTTGGAAGATTGAGCTAAATGGAAGCTAAGATGTTGAAGAGTTTCTTTCTTCTTTGCTCAAGAGAGAACCGGCCATGGAGGAGAAGAAAAGAGTGAATTTTAGTGATTTTTTTGAGATATTTAACTCAATGGTAAAAAGTCAAAAAGGGTGAATAGTGTCCAACAAAGTCCAACCAAGGATATAGTGACACTTGGCACTTCATAAATGCATCTTTATCACTTGGTTCCTTCTCACATCAATCAAATCACCTCCTCTTCCTATCTCTTAACACCCGATAAATTTCACTCAGTATCCGGAACTTAACCTTATTGGCCGAATTTTTCCGAACTTTTCGCACTAGTGGGTCCCACGTCCGTTATATATCCTTAATTTTTCAAAAACTATCCAATACTAGAAAAATCATCTAAAAACTATAATTACTCATAAAATCCACAAAGAAAATTTTCCTAAGCCAGAAAATGCAGAAAACATGCAATTAAAGGGGAAAAATCCTAGGAAAATTATTAGGGAAAATACGGGTTCTCACACTCTCTCCCCCTTAAAAGAATTTCGTCCTCGAAATTCCTTATCATTGGCTACTCCGGGATACAAAAATTTTCATACTTCCTTCTCCTGATTAGCTAACAGATCTGTACCCCTTCACTGGCCAGGTTCATTAAATTCTTACCTTCCACGTCCTCTAATGGGTCAAAGACTTGATGTTGGTCTAAGGAGTACACCCGAGAGGACACTTTCGATCCATCCTTGTCCCCCTTCGACTGGTCAGGGTGAGTCGTGGTTGGTGGCAGAGTCCCTTTCCGCTCAAGCAAGCGAGCTGGACAGTTCGCAATCTGATGTTCGGCACTTCCACATCGCAAGCATTTTCCTCCTTTCTTCCAACAATTGTCCTCCGAGTGGTTTAATTTTCCGCAATACCCGCAGGGTCCGCGTGCTGCAGAAGCCGAGCCTCCTCTTGACGGGCTCTCTTGTGACACTCCTGGCATCCTTACTCCTTCCGTTCCCCGCCCAAACTTGGGAGGGGTACTTTCATCCCCCTGCCCCGAACTACTTCCAGGAAATCCCCTCTTTTTCGCCTGGAAGTTTTTCACCTGGAGCCTAGCATTCTCTACTCGTTGTGCCTTCTCCACTGCTTTGCTGAAGGCATTAATTTGGGCTGCCGCGAGGTCCTTCTGGATTTCTACGTTCAAGCCCTGGACAAATCGCCGTATTCTTCGTTGCTCGGTCATGATGAGTTCGGGCGCAAATTTGGATAGGCGGGTGAATTGGCTCTCATATTCCGCCACAGTTTGAGCTCCTTGGCGGAGTCGAATGAACTCGTCTTCCTTCCTCTCCTGAACTAGAGGAGGGAAAAACTTCGCATTGAACTCTCTGATGAAGTTCACCCAAGTCCTAGATGTCTGTTCTCGTTCCCACTTCTGCTGAATTACGTTCCACCAGGAACGGGCTGCCCCTCAAGCTGGAACACGGCAAAAGTCACCTGCCATTCGTCAGGGTAGTGTAGGGCTGCAAATATATCCACCATCTTTTCAAGCCATCTTTCGGCAACGTCTGGGTCGGGTCCCCCAACAAATGTTGGCGGAGCGAACTTTTGGAATCGTTCGAGAGCTCTATCTTCGCCCTCGACATGATGGCCAGGGTTTCCGGGGTTTCCAGGGTTAGGGTTTGGGTTCTGGCCTTGTTGCTGCACTACTTGTGCTAGCAGGTTTGTCATTTGCTGCATAGCAGCAGCTATTTACATATTTGGGTTTACTTGCGGTTCCAGATTGGGTCCAGTAGAGGTTTCCCCCGTACCCCTAACCGGTGTGGGTTGTCTAGTTCCGCGCCCACGTCCCCGACCACTCCGTGTACCTTCCATAAGTTTACTTGGTCTAGGCAAGAATACTAAACCAAAGTAGTAACAAGGCATGTAAGTAACACTCAAAACTTTCACAATAACACATAGTTATACAATCCAAACAGGATCACAAACATATATATACTAGCCAAGCAAGATCAAGCCACACACATATATACAATCAGTCGAGTCAAGTACAGGCAAGTCAGAAACAAACATAGACGATCCCCCGAGGAATGGCCTTTCTAGTTCACCAAATCCTTTCTAACCTAGGCCCTCATATCCTTCGTATCCGGGCGCAAGAATCCCATCTAAGATAATTCACAACTCGAGCCGGCCGGTCCCAAGAGTAAACCATCCTTATTAAAGATTCCTACCCGACATACATACCTAGCTTCCTCGAGTCCCATAATAATGATTCGTACACTTATCACATGCCTGGTTCATACTTATGCTCAAACGAGCACTTAGACATATTCATGAAATTAGGACCACAACACCACTTGGCCCAGTCTCACTCCGCGCAGAGACCACGCGAAGTGGCTCTGATACCACGCGAAGTGGCTCTGATACCACTTGTAACAGCCCCACCTTCCCCTAAGGCGAACCAAAGGGGTTAGCGGACTGCCTGCCCAGCTCTCGCCAGGACTAACGGATCAGTTCACGTCGATCTAATAAAACAAGGCAAAATCACAAAATAAATAAAAAAAAATGAAAATCGAAGCCGATGATGAACAGTACCGTCCACGTCAGAATCCAGAGCTCAACCAAACATATATACAATGAAATGTAACATTTACAAGCCAAAAGCCAAAGCGGCATATCAAAACGATTCATCATGGATATACATGTTCGGTTTGCCAATCAAAAGAAATTGAACCCAATACACATTAGGGTTTCATTCAAAGAGCTATTCAAAAACATTTACAGGAGCTCAACTTGACAACCAACTAACACAACCTTTTCCAAAAGTGGTCATTTCCTGTAAGGAAAACAAATGGAACGGAATGAGCTTAAGCCCAGTGAGTTACTACCACATAAGCAACAAAGAGCATATAGCACAACCTTTCATATAGCACAGTGAGGGTTTGCGAGTGTTTGTAAAACTTCCTTGCTTGACCAAGTGTGATTTGGGGCAAGAAGGAAGTGATCCCTTCCTTGTACACATAAGATTGGTTGCAAGTCTATTCAGCTTGAAGTAACTTGGTATATTATAGTGGTGTTCAAACTTCAGTTGTGTTTGAAGCTTGGTTTGGTTCTTTACTCTTATTTACTGCTTTTCTATATAAACTGTTCCTCTCTCCATCTCACTAATACCTGTGCTATTGGATTATCTTGTTCATTGGGTGGCATCTGGGATAAAGAAAGGCTGTCTGTTCAAAAAGGTAGAATATTTATTAGCAGGTCTTTGAAAGCCTAATTCACCCCCCCTCTTAGGTTGTCCTCGATCCTTACACCACTTGGTATAGAGTTAGGGTGTACCAAGTCACCCAAAAATGAATTTTTTGAAAAGTAAAGTAAACAAACCTCTTTTTAAGAACTTTTAGGTCTACGTAACCAAAGAAAGGGATCGGGGGTCACATTTGATAAAGGAGAAGGCAAAGGCAAAGCCTAAGGCACTCCCTTACCCTAGCAAAGCTAGTTGCGTGACTTGGCCCTTTTTTTCCTAATTTCTTCTACCCAAAATATGCATCGCATGTTGGATGTGACTAATGGATATGAAAATGATGCAATCCTAATTCTAAAATGTTTCTCATGAGGCTTTTAGGTCCCAACCACATGAATTGTGGTGGCCAATAAGGAAAGCTCTCAAGGAAGTCGTGATTAATGCAAGTGAGGACTTAAGTGCAAGTGTGCAAGTGTGAGAAAATAAAGGTGTTTTTGTGTGCAAATGAATGAAAATAGGATAGTAGATACATATAAGTGCAATTGGGTGCAATTTGTGAAGTAGAAAATAAATAAGTGATAGGGAAAAGTGTGTGAACGTAGCATGTGGAGTGAGAAAAGCATAAGTAGTAAAAAAAATGTAGATAAAAAATGAAAAAATTGATATGATAAGATGAAGATGCATGAACCTAGAGGAATGCATCAAGTCGGGTACGGGTATGACTCCTAATTTCACGACTTTAATTTTCCCTTTAATTAGAAGGAAGAACTAGCGTGCTAAGGCTATTTTGTAGCCACACTCGCTCGTTTCCCTTATCGAAAGGGGACTCTTCAAGCAAATGTACCCTATAACTAGCATGAAGATGCAAAAGCCTAGAATGATGGGGAAAGGATTGGAGGAGCATGCCAAATGATAAAACTAAGAAAAAATGCATGAAATGTAGTGAACATGCAAGTATGCACTAACGAAAGAGGAAACGGCCTATTGGGTCTAGCATTGGACTAGCCCTTTCTATGAATTCCTACTAGCGTTGGACTAGTGGAAAACGGGACGATGAGCCACAACTAGCGTTGGACTAGTGTGGTGACGTGCATTCATTCCATCATATTCATCTACGACTATAAAAAGCAAGTAGATATGCAAATCATCTATAAACACGTAGCACATAACACTTAGCATGCTCTACTAAATGCAAGAGCCTAATAAAGCAAATTAACACATAGCAAACAAAAGCAAGCAATGAACCTATTACATTTGCTAACTAAAACAAATGGGGGAAGGGGAAAATTGGACAAAATGCTCGCCAAGCCCTATCTATTACAAGCCAAGAGGTGTACACATACCCCATAAAAGAATGACTTTGATAAAAGCAAAAGTAATTGAAATAAATGAAAGGCATTAAGGAAAAGTAAGGAAAACAAAGTAGACATGCAATTCTCACTTAGCACGTTGGATCACATAGGGGAGAGACAAAAAAGCTAAAAGAAATTATACCTCCCTTGGAATGGTGTCCAAATGAAAGAAAAATGGCTTCAAAACAATAAAAAGGTCAAGGTACCACTTTAATTGAGGAAAATTAAAAAAATGTGCAAATACAAAGCTCACTTGATCATAAAGCCCCTAAAGTCATGACTTAAGTGCAATTGGAACAAAGCATGGTAGTCAATTGAAGCAAACAAGCAATGAAATTGTAAAATTAAAAGCTATCAAGGACCAAATTGAGAAAATCATGCAATTGATTGGGTCATAGTAGAACAAGGGGAGACTTGGGGGATTAAAATGCAATTTTTCTTTGAAACATGCATGCACATTTCATGCAACCACGTAGGAACTTGAGTCTGCAATGTTTCTGTACTCTAGCAAACGAAATGAAATCAGCTGCAATTTTTTCTCAAACTCAAATTTCTAAATCACAACCTTGGTTAGATTCTTCCAAACCAACCAACTTCATTCATGCCAAACAACAGAAAGCTTAGCAGCTTCATTCAAACAAACGGAAAACTTAGCAAAACATCAATGGTTTTAAATTTCAGCAAGCAATGGAGCCTGCTGTGATTTATTTTCAAGCTCAAGAAGAAAAAAAAATGAAGCCTGCCGCAATATTCATCCAGAGTTTTTGCAATTTCAAGCGCTCAAATGCAGGTTTCATGTAAACTTCAAACAAAACCAGCAAAGACTATCACTTAACATCATTTAACATCTGGACACTTTGGTTAACACAACACAGCTGAATATGCAACAAAAGGGGCAGCAAACACCCCCCCCCAAAAAGAAAAGCAACAGAGGCAGCCACACTCCACACCAAAAACCTCATTTGTTCTTGTATTAAGAGGACAGAAAGCAACCTTTCCGTGCAACTCTAATGCTAAGCCAACAATGTAATGAAATACCCGAGGATTACACAGCAAAATCAGTGACCGAAACCCATTTGGTGGGCTGTTGCGTGAAGAAAACAGAAAGGCAATGCAGCAGCTTTTACTTCTTTTATCTTAGCTTAAACATATTTGCATGCAAACAAGCTCTACCAGTTGATCATCCAAAGACCAAATGCAAGAAATTCACCCCCATTATCATCAAATGCCACCCAAGCATGAACTGTCTTGAAGATTCGAACAAAGCCAATGAACAAAAATGCAGCAAAGAGAACGAACTTGCGGTAAAAGATTTATACAACTCCTTTGAATCAACCATGACTCAAAACCTTCTAATAAAAGAGTTAGACACTTCAAACAATCAGAACATCAACGACCCAAGGGAAAAGGACTTTGAGCTTTGAACAAACCAAAGAGACTACCACACTGCTGCAACAAGCCGAGAGCATCAGGTTTGTTGCAGCAGATTTTGTGCAAAGTGAAGCCTATCCAAACACTATGCATTAACTTATTTCCATCAGGTTCATAAGTTCACACAGATAAAAAAAAAAAATGCAGCAGAGATGCTAGGGAAGGGACTTGTGATGAACGTTCATGATATACCACACCTGGGTTTCTGTCTCTCAAAACCCAGTCCAAGCTAAAAAATTCTAAGCACCAGAAACAAACAAAGCTGCCAACTTTCTGCAATTTTTGTTCGGCCAAAGCACAATCATACAGTGAAATTCAAATGAGACCTACTGATTCATCACATAGACTCCAAACATCACAACTTTATCAGCAAAGAACCATCAACTAATCACAGAAGCAAAAAACAGAAGCAAATAACGATAAAGAAAACAGCTTTCTACCATAAAAGATAAGGATCTTACCTTAAATACGAAATGAAGCGTGGGATGACTAAAGAAAAGGCTGAGATGGTTTCTGCCGGATCTTCAAAGGGACGTCAACGGAACAACGATGATAAGGATCGGTCACCTTCTTGCAACCCCAAACTCTTTTCCACCTCACCCGTGACTTCTTTTCCCAGCCGCCAAGCCTTTCTTTCGGCCAAAGATTTTGCAACTGCCTACCTCTCGCTCTCTCCCTTTCGGTCTCTTTCTAAACCTCAAATTCTGGTTTTCCTTCTATCTCAGACCCACTCTCAAAGCTTGCTTTTTTCCTTGCTCACTTGACTGCAACTCTGGTTTTTTGTTTCTGCCGTCACCCCAGCTATTGCTACCCACCACCGTCCAAGGAACTCTCAGAGGCCCTCTGTGTTTTTTCCTAGTTTTGTCTAGTTCTCCCTCTTTTCTGATTCTTTCTCTTGCTGTCAACCTTCTCTCAAAGCTCTAGCCTTTTTCCCTCTTTTGTTTTTCTCTTCCAGATTCCTGCTGCCCAGCCGAAGTTCCCTCTAGCCCTCTCCAGACTTTTCTTGTTCCTGTCTGCTTTCTCACTCAAACCTCCCCCAATTTTTCTCTTAGCCCGTCGACTCTCCAAAACCTCCCTTGCAGCTGCTGTTTCCTCTCCCTTTTATATGACTCCCTAATCCATAAACCCTCACCTCAAGGGTGAGGATGGAAGAGGAGATTTCTCTCCAAACCCAGGCCATCAGATGAAACGTGCGACTGTCCTTTGCAAGCTGCGACAAAACGCAGCTTGCATGCCGTGGCCTTTTTTTTTTTTTTTTTTTTTTAAAGAAATTTAACAAAATTAATAATAAAGCTAAGCAATAAAAACAACAATTTAAGTAAAATATACAAACTAAAAACAACAAAGTTGCCATTTTTCAATCTTTTTCCCTTCATTTTCACTTTCATCTTTTTCCTTTTCTTTTCTTTTTTTTTCCTTTTTCTCTTTTCTTTTTCGAAGAAAACATTGGATTTAAACCAAGAGAACTAAAACATAATTTTTGGAATGCTTCTCTTTTTTTTTTGTTGAGAAATTCTATGCTAAAACTTAAAAATAAAAATAAAATAAAAACTAAAAAACTAAAAAACTAAAACTAAAAAGTGAATAAAACTGACACGACAAAATAAAAAGTAAAAAACAAATAGTAAAAGAAATTACAATAAAATTTTGGTGTCTACAGTTTGCCCCTCTTTGTCCGAGTTTTGAAAAAACTTGAGACAAAGAAGTAGACACCAAATACTCACCTGTGTTATTTGGCTGCAAAAGGATTCCAACGAACAAGAATTTAAAACGGGACTGACCCGAACAGGAAATTAAAATGGGACTGGCCCGAACAGGAAATTTAAAACGGGACTGACCCGAAACAAGAAATTTAAAACGGGACTGACCCGAACAGGAATTTAAAACGGGACTGACCCGAACAGGAAATTAAAACGGGACTGGCCCGAACAGAAAATTTAAAACGGGATAGACTCACGGGATAGACCCGGACAGAAATGTAAATGGGATAGACCCACGGGATAGACTCGGACAAAAAATGTAAATGGGATAGACCCACGGGGTAGACCCGGATAGAAATTTAAAACGGGATTGACTCGAACAAGAATTTAAGATCATGGGACTCACACTAGTGGGACAAACCCAACGGCTAGTGGCAAAGTAAAAGAAATGCGCACTAGTGGGACTGACCCAACGGCTAGTGGCAAAGTAAAAGAAATGCGCACTAGTGGGACTGACCCAACGGCTAGCGGCAGAGAAAATGAAACGCGCGCTAGTGGGACTGACCCATGTTTAGCGGCAAAGAAAACAAAATGCACACTAGTGGGACTAACCCATGTTTAGTGGCAATGGAAATGAAATGAACGTTAGTGGGACTGACCCATGTTTAACGTCAATGAGAATGAAACGCGCGCTAGTGGGACTGACCCACGGCTAGCGGCGAATGAAAATGAAATGCACACTAGTGGGACTGACCCACGGCTAGCGGCGATGAAAATGAAATGCACACTAGTGGGACCCACCCACGGCTAGCGGCGATGAAAATGAAATGCGCACTAGTGGGACTGACCCACGGCTAGCGGCGATGAAACTGAAATGCACACTAGTGGGACTGACCCACGGCTAGCGGCGAATGAAAATGAAATGCACACTAGTGGGACTGACCCACGGCTAGCGGCGATGAAAATGAAATGCAGACTAGTGGGACTGACCCACGGCTAGCGGCGATGAAAATGAAAATGCGCACTAGTGGGACTAACCCACGGCTAGCGGCGAATGAAAATGAAATGCACACTAGTGGGACTGACCCACGGCTAGCGGCGATGAAAATGAAATGCACACTAGTGGGACTGACCCACGACGATGAAAATGAAATGCACACTAGTGGGACTGACCCACGGCTAGCGGCGATGAAAATGAAATGCACACTAGTGGGACTGACCCACGGCTAGCGGCGATGAAAATGAAATGTAAGACGGGATATTCCCGTATACTCACCTAAAAACCAATCCAAACTTTTGCCCCAGTAGGAAGTAGGTTTTTGCATTTGGAAACAATGGTTGATTCTGCTTTGCCATGTTGTTGCACCATTTGATCAAACTTGCTTGCAACGTTTTTCAATCCGCTTTTATTCATTTGGAGAACGCCTTTTAATACCGACTTCGGTGCGAAGTGTAATTGTTTTCATTCATGCGTGAAACTTTTCTGCAAAAGAGAAAATACAAAGAAATCGCCCTCATCATTTGATCCGTTTGCCTTTTGAGAATCGTGTAAACATGAGTCTTTTGATGCCTTCGTCAAAGTTGGCCGCGGCATCCGACTTGGTTGGATTTATCATTTCAAACGTCTCTGCTTTTCCAGACTGACCGGGTGAGCATTTTGCCATATTGCGAAGCCTTCGTAATTGGCTTGGCTGCACCTTAACCCTTTTCAGGAGATGACTGAACCCAAGTATGCTTCGAGTAAACCACGGGGATTGTTATTCACCGAAATTCGATGACCAAGAATGGTGTATGCAAGGTAACTTCACATGTCATGCAAGAATGAATGTGGAAAAGAATGCAAAACACAATCAACTGTGCTCAATCCTATAAAATGCCATGAATACAAGCAATTTGGGAAAATTGAGTTTCATGAAAATGTATTTGCAAAAGAGTATTCTTCCAAAGTGACACAGTTTTGGCCAACGGATGTTATATTCGAGTCCCTGGATATCCTTGTTTCGGAATTCGATACTGGTAGGAGTATTTCGAAGAGAAATCCCAAATGAACCAAGTCACCAGCTGTTCCTCCTCGTGCTCGCTCATTGCAGAAACCTACTTCGGACCCTTCCGGGTTTTCACCAAGGTTGCCCCCCCACCACCTTTTGTTTTGTTTTGTTTGTCTTTTTCTTTTCTCCTTTTTCCCCTTTCTTTTGAGGTGCCCTTTCGGGTTTTCACCTAATGAAGCAATGGAAGAGCTCGACTCTAATCGACTCAGGAATGTAAGTTGAAGATTGCTGGCATCAGTAAAATGCGCTTCCCTTATAAACTTAAGCGAAGGCATTATGGACATCACTCGCCAGTTGATTAGCAAACTTCCCAATAGAAAATATAGCAAGCGACGAAAGCCAGGACTTTGGGCTTCTGAAATGAGGTCAGGTGGGGTGTTTTCAAGAAAAGTTGAGGCTTGAAAGCAAATTTTTGATGAAAGGTGTGAAATAATCTGAGATTGCATTATTTTGAGATCATTTCCGATTTTTGAACGAAAGTGAGGAGAATTTGCTCCAGCTTGATTGAATTTCTCTCTTTGCATTTTTCATTACATTTCCTCACTTTTGCATTTTCCTTTAAAAACTAAATTTGCCCCAGTCTGGGGTTTTCTTTTCTTTTTCTTTTGTCTTTTGATCGTCTCTCTTTCAAAATAAATTTGCAGTATGGGGTTTTTCTTTCTCTTTACCTTTTGATCATCTCTTCTTAAAATAATTTTACCCCAGTGTAGGGTTTGTAATTCTCAGGGGCTGCCAAACGAAAATTATTGTTCTGATAGCTCAAAAGGGATGACGAGGGATGAAATGTTTTGGAAAGGAAGATGGCCTGACTTTTATTTCGCCCCTCGCATGATTTCCAAAAGAAATTTGCATAATAAAAAATAAAAGTTTCTTACACATGTCTGAGTTGACAGGTTGAGGGAAACGTTTGTCCATCCATCCATGCTAGAACAAATGTTCCGCCCGACAACACCTTTTGAACGACCAATGGGCCTTGCCAATTTGAAGCAAATTTGCCTTTGGCTTCATTCTTTATTGGCAAAACTCGTTTTAGTTCTTTGTCCCCTTCTGCGAAGGATCGGTGGCGGACATAGGCCATGCTTTATGGCATTCAGCTGCTTTTTATTAATCAGAATCAATCATCGGTTACACTGCTCTAACCAATCAGCTTCGAGCTTGGCAAGGAAGGAATTTTCTCAATGAAGGGATTTCTGAACGAAGGGATTTCTGAATGAAGGGATTTTTCAATGAAGCCATCATCGAATTCCAGCACAGTGATATTCAAAGGATCAAATAATTTCATCTTTGGCCATCTTAAAAGAATTAAACAATCAGGACAATAATCAAATAAATAAAACAAATTGTGCATTTTATGAAACTCCAAATTAAGCGGAAGCAAGCCAAAACTCAATTGCAAAAGATGCTTTCATTAAGCTATTCACATATGCAAGAAACAGTTTTCATGAACTTTAGCAAATAACAACCCCTAGATTTACCGAAATTCCCTTCAAGAAGGACAATACTCGGTCCTCCAAATTGTGCAAAGCTCCCTCAAGATTTTCAAATTACTTCGTTGGAAGCGGATGCCTCAAAGGTGTCCTTGTGTTCAGGAAAAGGATTTGTACTTATACTCGGTCCTTGTTCGCCCTTTTTCCTTAGCACTATTTCCCTGCCTCGATCATGTCTTGGACTTTTGCGCTTAAGTCTCTGCAATCAACGGTTGGGTGGCCAGGTGCTCCCGAATGATAGGCATAGGTGGACTGTGGATTGTATTCGGCAGGAACGCCATGCGGGTAAGCTGGAGGGGGAATTACGCCGATTTTACCAGCGGTTTTTAATTGTTCATACAATTGGTCCATAGGCCTGCCAAGATTAGTAAAAGTGCGATAGCGATTTTGCCTTTGGGGTTCAGTGGGTTGACGGTAGTTGTAGGTGGGTCTATTTGGTGGAGGAAATTGTTGATTGTAGGGAGGCCGGGGTTGAACTTGCTGAAAGTTAGGTTGAGATATTTGAAAAGGGGCCCTGGGCGAGTTGGTGTAATTAGGGCGAGGTCGAGGATGAGTGATATTGGTGTGATAAACAGGATGAGGGTTTGAATAGTAAAGGTAAGGGTAAGGGTTTGAGTAGGTGGGGTATTGTCGGGGTCTAGGTCTCGGGATAGGGTTTCGATCCCATATGAAGGCAGCTTCCCCCTCTTTCTTTTTAAGTTGCGGGCTCTTCCCACTATTCCCCTGTCCTTGCAAGGCATCCAACTGGGATTTGAGGGCAGAGACATTAACAATTTTCCCAGCTTTCACGAAGTCATCGTACTCCTCAAGTTTATTGACAATAGCGGCGAACGAGCATCCAGTCATGCGAAAAATTTCTTCAAAATACGGCGGATCATGTGCTTTAATGAAAGTGCGTATAATTTCGTTCTCAGTCATTGGGGGCTCGACTTTTGCAGCTATTTTCCTCCACCTCTTGGCATAAGTCTTGTGATCCTCGGAGGGTTTTCTTTTTGTTCCTTCTAATGTGGTTCGTGTCGGAGCCAGCTCGCAGTTATACTCGTATTGCCTTACAAAAGCATTGGACAAGTCAATCCAGGTCTTTTACTTCTTCGGGCTTCAGGTTGGAGTACCAATCGAGTGCATCCCCCTCCAAACTTTCTGGGAACAACCTTAAAGGCAGATTCTCATCGTCTACGGGTTTTCCCAACTTGTTAGAAACAGTCGGAGGTGTGTTTTGGGATTACCCGTCCCATCATACTTGTTAAACTTAGGGGTTTTGAACCCCTCAGGCAATTGCACATTTGGAAAGAGACAAAGCTCATCGTTAATCTAGGACTCCTTGCTTGTTCAACCCCTGACTCTTTCTCATAAACTCATCAAAACGGTCAAGGCGTTTGAGCAGTTTTACATCAACAGGAGCGGAAGATTCCCCCATTTCTGGCTTGATTTGAACAGTATGGTTTGGTAAGAATGGCTCAAGCAGCAGCGTGATAAAAGGCTTGTGGATTCAGAGGCATGTTTGGACCACCTTGAGGCTGAAATCCTTTGCCCATAGGGAGGATAGAACGGAAGATTTTGAGTATAAGTATACTGTGGGTTGAAAACTCCCTCAAAAGTGGTTTGGATTGGAGGAATGACAAATGGTTCGGATTCCGGTTGCTGATGGGCGCAAGCTCGGGCTGCACTCCGCTACTAACGAGCTCGTCAATCAACTTCTTTTGGGCGGCCATTTCAGATGCCATTTCACCAAACTTAGTAAGCATCTCGGTTAACTGAACCCCCAAACTCGCAGTCTCGGGTTGTGCGGTAGTAGTAGACCTATCTGATTGTTCCGGTTGTGAACTCATGTTACACGATTCCTCTGAGCTTGACTACGGGATCGTGTTACGATGGGGTTTCGACGAGAAGCTATTTTAAATATTACCTGAGAATTTTGAAAGGAATTGCCTTTAGATTTAGCCCTCGCTTAGCTATTCCAATAAAATAAAGAAAAGGAAAAGAAAAAAGACACGAGTTAGTAAATATCCAAAAAATTCGGATGCATGTCCTATGGAGGAGCCCTTTTTGTGCCAAGGGTAGGCCTAGAATGATGTAATCCTCTGAGGTAGGCACAATACCATACCTGACGGATCCGATCGACTCATTGAGTAAAAACTTTGAAAATTTTGGTCAATTTGAGTGACGAGAGACATTTGTCAAAATGAGGTCAACATCCGAATGGATTGATCACTTTTGATCGATACAAGAATTTGCAAAAATGCACGGGTTTGACCTTAACGAACTTCCTATCGAAGAGATTGGAATTCGTTGACAAAATTTTCTCAATGAAGCCCAGGTCAAAACCCCAACTGATCAAATGGCTGGATGTAATGGATGGTTTTCTCAAAATCAACTAGGTTTCCCAATTTGAAATTCGACCTTGAAACCCTAATTAGTCAAATGGGTTGAATGAAATTGACCATTTATTTAAAATCGATCGGATTACCCTAAAAAGGGAAATAGGTCGAATGAATTGAGTGAAGTTTAATAACTTACTCAAAATTGACCGAATCATCCTAAAAAGGAACTTGATCAAATGAATTGAATGAAATTGAGAATTTTATTCAAAATCGACCGGATCGCCCTAAAAAAGGGTAAACTTGTCAAGCGAATTGAATGGAAATTTGATAATTTATTCAAAATTGACCGGATCCTCCTAAAAAAGTAAACTGGTCAAATATATTGAATGAAATTGAGAATTTATTCAAAATTGACCTAATCGCCCTAAGGGGAAACTGGTCAAGCGAATCGGACAAAATTGATGATTTATTCAAAGTTGATAAGATTGCCTTAAGAAATGGGTAAACTAATCAAATGAATTGAATGAAATTGGTGATCTAAAATCGACTAGATTGCCCTAAAATGGGTAAACCAAGTCCAATGAATTCAAAGTCGACTAGATTTCCCTAAAAATGAACAAATTAATGAAATGCTTTGGATGAAATTGACGAATGAAATGGTCCAATGGATTGGATGAAATTGGGAACATATTTGAAAATCAATCTATCCACTGGTAGCTTCAAAATTTTATTGCGATGCATTAGTCTATGAGCCTTCTAAAATCAAATTGTGGCCTCAATTTGTTTATTGTCTCAGTAATGAAGAATTATTTGCGAATTTCTTCAAGTTAATGTCCTTTAAGCAAGGGATTTTTACCAATTTGATAAAAATGGCCAAAAAGTGATTATTAGATGCTCATATTCCAAAGATCGCTCCATGAAAATGATCGGATCCCACCTTACCTTGTGCACTACCCTTTTGGATGGTACATGAAATATAAACGTGCAAGTCTCATTGGATTATATATCCGAGACATAGGGCGGTTTATTCCTGGCACGGGATCGCCTAAAAGGCATTCCCTTTCTAGGGTTTATGCATGATGCCATTTTATTAAAGCAGTAAAACATGCAATTTGAAATGAACTATGACCTAAGGAACCCTTTATTTGCCAGGGTAGGCCTAAAAATGGCATGGCATTATTAATTTACGAATGCAATATACCAAAATCTTTAAACGTGCAATGGCCTATCTACAAGGGCAGGTTTTAAAAGAAGGTCATGCCAGACCTCCTATTTGCTAAGGTTTGTGAATGCAATGGGGACACAAAACCAAGAAAAGTTAATTCAGCCAGATAAATACACATAACACATTGTAGCAACGAGATAAAGTAAAGAAATCAATACAAAGAAATAAAGCAATAAAAAAAGAAAAGGGGTTGGATCCCTCCCCCCGTGAATAGTGTCCCTAACTCAGGATAAGGCCGACTCTATCCTAGGCAAGCTATCATGGATGCATGAGGTATTGGCTCACTAATGCACCTAGACTCGATAGGTTTTAGGTCCCCGGGCCTTCAGACTTGGAAACCAAGGGTTATCAATCCCAAGGTTCTTTGTCGGTGGCTCGAGCGATTCCCCAGACATTGCTACGCACACATCGTGTCACGGCTACATGTCATGAGTGAATCTATCAAAAAAAATCCTCAATCTTCAATCAAAAGCTAAAGGCTATGAACCCAAAGCTTAAAATGGAAGATCGAGTGACTCCTCGGATCATGCTACGCACACATCGTGTCGCGATCACAAGTCCAAGTGAGTCGCCTAAAATCCTAATAGGGTGGAGTGGCGTGACAAGCCACTAAAAGAAAAATAAATGGAGGGTGAAAAATTTAAAGCGTATGAACGTATGCTAGTTCTCGTTTGGAGGGGAGGGATCGAGAACTAATGCGAGGCTCTAGGGTATGTCCCCCACCCAAATGCAATGCAATGCGCGACATAAAACAAGTAAAATATACATCCAATCAACCAATCATACATACGTGAGCGAGGGAGTAGTTTGATATGCGCGCGAGACAAAAAGTCCTAAAAGGGAAAAATGCAACCCTAATATCCAAATGCTATGCATAAAAAAGGTAGAAAAGGGAAAAGAATAGCCAAATCAAATGCTTGGACCCACTTAGGAAGTCCCCAGTGGAGTCGCCAACTGTCGCGCCCCACTTTTTGATGTGTTGTGTGTGTGAGTAGTGTGTGGTATGTGAACATGTGTGAAAGTGAAAATGAAAAGGCCATGGGACTTGAAAATGCGACGATTTGGCCAAACAAAGTTCAAAAAGGATTTTTGAATGGAAAATGGAGTCGCCACTTGGTATAGAGTTAGGGTGTACCAAGTCACCCAAAAATGAATTTTTTGAAAAGCAAAGTAAACAAACCCCTTTTTAAGAACTTTTAGGTCTACGTAACCAAAGAAAGGGATCGGGGGTCACATTTGATAAGGGAGAAGGCAAAGGAAAAGGCAAAGCCTAAGGCACTCCCTTACCCTAGCAAAGTTAGTTGCGTGACTTGGCCCTTCTTTTCCTAATTTCTTCTGCCCAAAATATGCATCGCATATTGGATGTGACTAATGGATATGAAAATGATGCAATCCTAATTCTAAAATGTTTCTCATGAGGCTTTTAGGTCCCAACCACATGAATTGTGGTGGCCAATAAGGAAAGCTCTCAAGGAAGTCGTGATTAATGCAAGTGAGGACTTAAGTGCAAGTGTGCAAGTGTGAGAAAATAAAGGTGTTTTTGTGTGCAATGAATGAAAATAGGATAGTAGATACATATAAGTGCAATTGGGTGCAATTTGTGAAGTAGAAAATAAATAAGTGATAGGGAAAAGTGTGTGAACGTAGCATGTGGAGTGAGAAAAAGCATAAGTAGTAAAAAAAATGTAGATAAAAAATGAAAAAATTGATATGATAAGATGAAGATGCATGAACCTAGAGGAATGCATCAAGTCGGGTACGGGTATGACTCCTAATTTCACGACTTTATTTTCCCTTTAATTAGAAGGAAAACTAGCGTGCTAAGGCTATTTTGTAGCCACACTCGCTCGTTTCCCTTATCGAAAGGGGACTCTTCAAGCAAATGTACCCTATAACTAGCATGAAGATGCAAAAGCCTAGAATGATGGGAAAGGATTGGAGGAGCATGCCAAATGATAAAACTAAGAAAAATGCATGAAATGTAGTGAACATGCAAGTATGCACTAACGAAAGAGGAAACGGCCTATTGGGTCTAGCATTGGACTAGCCTTTTCTATGATTCCTACTAGCGTGGACTAGTGGAAAAACGGGACGATGAGCCACAACTAGCGTTGGACTAGTGTGGTGACGTGCATTCATTCCATCATATTCATCTACGACTATAAAAAGCAAGTAGATATGCAAATCATCTATAAACACGTAGCACATAACACTTAGCATGCTCTACTAAATGCAAGAGCCTAATAAAGCAAATTAACACATAGCAAACAAAAGCAAGCAATGAACCTATTACATTTGCTAACTAAAACAAATGGGGGAAGGGGAAAATTGGACAAAATGCTCGCCAAGCCCTATCTATTACAAGCCAAGAGGTGTACACATACCCCATAAAAGAATGACTTTGATAAAAGCAAAAGTAATTGAAATAAATGAAAGGCATTAAGGAAAAGTAAGGAAAACAAAGTAGACATGCAATTCTCACTTAGCACGTTGGATCACATAGGGGAGAGACAAAAAAGCTAAAAGAAATTATACCTCCCTTGGAATGGTGTCCAAATGAAAGAAAAATGGCTTCAAAACAATAAAAAGGTCAAGGTACCACTTTAATTGAGGAAAATTAAAAAAATGTGCAAATACAAAGCTCACTTGATCATAAAGCCCCTAAAGTCATGACTTAAGTGCAATTGGAACAAAGCATGGTAGTCAATTGAAGCAAACAAGCAATGAAATTGTAAAATTAAAAGCTATCAAGGACCAAATTGAGAAAATCATGCAATTGATTGGGTCATAGTAGAACAAGGGGAGACTTGGGGGATTAAAATGCAATTTTTCTTTGAAACATGCATGCACATTTCATGCAACCACGTAGGAACTTGAGTCTGCAATGTTTCTGTACTCTAGCAAACGAAATGAAATCAGCTGCAATTTTTTCTCAAACTCAAATTTCTAAATCACAACCTTGGTTAGATTCTTCCAAACCAACCAACTTCATTCATGCCAAACAACAGAAAGCTTAGCAGCTTCATTCAAACAAACGGAAAACTTAGCAAAACATCAATGGTTTTAAATTTCAGCAAGCAATGGAGCCTGCTGTGATTTATTTTCAAGCTCAAGAAGAAAAAAAAATGAAGCCTGCCGCAATATTCATCCAGAGTTTTTGCAATTTCAAGCGCTCAAATGCAGGTTTCATGTAAACTTCAAACAAAACCAGCAAAGACTATCACTTAACATCATTTAACATCTGGACACTTTGGTTAACACAACACAGCTGAATATGCAACAAAAGGGGCAGCAAACACCCCCCCCCAAAAAGAAAAGCAACAGAGGCAGCCACACTCCACACCAAAAACCTCATTTGTTCTTGTATTAAGAGGACAGAAAGCAACCTTTCCGTGCAACTCTAATGCTAAGCCAACAATGTAATGAAATACCCGAGGATTACACAGCAAAATCAGTGACCGAAACCCATTTGGTGGGCTGTTGCGTGAAGAAAACAGAAAGGCAATGCAGCAGCTTTTACTTCTTTTATCTTAGCTTAAACATATTTGCATGCAAACAAGCTCTACCAGTTGATCATCCAAAGACCAAATGCAAGAAATTCACCCCCATTATCATCAAATGCCACCCAAGCATGAACTGTCTTGAAGATTCGAACAAAGCCAATGAACAAAAATGCAGCAAAGAGAACGAACTTGCGGTAAAAGATTTATACAACTCCTTTGAATCAACCATGACTCAAAACCTTCTAATAAAAGAGTTAGACACTTCAAACAATCAGAACATCAACGACCCAAGGGAAAAGGACTTTGAGCTTTGAACAAACCAAAGAGACTACCACACTGCTGCAACAAGCCGAGAGCATCAGGTTTGTTGCAGCAGATTTTGTGCAAAGTGAAGCCTATCCAAACACTATGCATTAACTTATTTCCATCAGGTTCATAAGTTCACACAGATAAAAAAAAAAAATGCAGCAGAGATGCTAGGGAAGGGACTTGTGATGAACGTTCATGATATACCACACCTGGGTTTCTGTCTCTCAAAACCCAGTCCAAGCTAAAAAATTCTAAGCACCAGAAACAAACAAAGCTGCCAACTTTCTGCAATTTTTGTTCGGCCAAAGCACAATCATACAGTGAAATTCAAATGAGACCTACTGATTCATCACATAGACTCCAAACATCACAACTTTATCAGCAAAGAACCATCAACTAATCACAGAAGCAAAAAACAGAAGCAAATAACGATAAAGAAAACAGCTTTCTACCATAAAAGATAAGGATCTTACCTTAAATACGAAATGAAGCGTGGGATGACTAAAGAAAAGGCTGAGATGGTTTCTGCCGGATCTTCAAAGGGACGTCAACGGAACAACGATGATAAGGATCGGTCACCTTCTTGCAACCCCAAACTCTTTTCCACCTCACCCGTGACTTCTTTTCCCAGCCGCCAAGCCTTTCTTTCGGCCAAAGATTTTGCAACTGCCTACCTCTCGCTCTCTCCCTTTCGGTCTCTTTCTAAACCTCAAATTCTGGTTTTCCTTCTATCTCAGACCCACTCTCAAAGCTTGCTTTTTTCCTTGCTCACTTGACTGCAACTCTGGTTTTTTGTTTCTGCCGTCACCCCAGCTATTGCTACCCACCACCGTCCAAGGAACTCTCAGAGGCCCTCTGTGTTTTTTCCTAGTTTTGTCTAGTTCTCCCTCTTTTCTGATTCTTTCTCTTGCTGTCAACCTTCTCTCAAAGCTCTAGCCTTTTTCCCTCTTTTGTTTTTCTCTTCCAGATTCCTGCTGCCCAGCCGAAGTTCCCTCTAGCCCTCTCCAGACTTTTCTTGTTCCTGTCTGCTTTCTCACTCAAACCTCCCCCAATTTTTCTCTTAGCCCGTCGACTCTCCAAAACCTCCCTTGCGGCTGCTGTTTCCTCTCCCTTTTATATGACTCCCTAATCCATAAACCCTCACCTCAAGGGTGAGGATGGAAGAGGAGATTTCTCTCCAAACCCAGGCCATCAGATGAAACGTGCGACTGTCCTTTGCAAGCTGCGACAAAACGCAGCTTGCATGCCGTGGCCTTTTTTTTTTTTTTTTTTTAAAGTAATTAACAAAATTAATAAAGCTAAGCAATAAAAACAACAATTTAAGTAAAATATACAAACTAAAAACAACAAAGTTGCCATTTTTCAATCTTTTTCCCTTCATTTTCACTTTCATCTTTTTCCTTTTCTTTTCTTTTTTTTCCTTTTTCTCTTTTCTTTTTCGAAGAAAACATTGGATTTAAACCAAGACAACTAAAACATAATTTTTGGAATGCTTCTCTTTTTTTTTTTGTTGAGAAATTCTATGCTAAAACTTAAAAATAAAAATAAAATAAAAACTAAAAAACTAAAACTAAAAAGTGAATAAAACTGACACGACAAAATAAAAAGTAAAAAACAAATAGTAAAAGAAATTACAATAAAATTTTGGTGTCTACAGTTGTGTACCAAGGGTTCGTTTAAAGAACAAGTACCTCAATGACCATTATGATTTTCGTCTTGCTCTTAGTCCACATGAAGCTCCAACATCACCAACTCCGCCTTGGTGCCTTGCAAGTGTGTTCGAGCCGGAGTTCGATTTCACGGGATACACTTCATACCACTTTGAGGACCTTTACCTCATGACCACAAACAATAAAGTTGAGCATACATTGGAGATGGTTTGTGAGATTCAAGGTTCGATGAGGGTTATTTTCCAACTTAGCACATGGGCTTTGCATTGGATGCCATCTGTAGCCATCATAACAAGATTGAGTCGAAAGCATGTAACTCGTCTTGTCACCATTCGTGCTTCAATTTGTGGGCAAATTGCTTTTAAGAGGAGGGGAATGATGAGAATATAAAGACCAAGACCCATTCAAGCACATGGGGAATTGGAAGATTCAAGTGAAGACTAGTTGATTGCACGAATGCTTGAGTTTAGTAGGATTATTTGATTTTCCTCGTTGATTTTGGTTATTTCTCGTTTTAAAAAGTCTAGGTAATTAAGATAGTTTAATTACGGCCCATTTGTTAGTAAGTAAGGCCCAAAATCTTTCTTAAGTATGTAGGGTAGTTTGGTCAACTTTTGGATTAGGGTTAATGCTTGTAAGTGCTATAAATAGCCCCACTTCCTCTTTGTTTGGGACGAGTTTTTGACTATTAAATACAATTAGTGAGTTTTCACTTTCTCTTTGGCAAGAGAGTTGCCTTTGAATACTTGAGAATCTTCTCAAGTTATTCACCCGAACTTATCAATCGAGTATCTCCTTGATTGTGGCGTTCTACTACCTCCAATTTGGTTCGTTAATTCGAGTAGCTACGGGTTGAGATAATATCAAAATTGTTCGTGACTTCTAGGGATTAGTTTCGTCAAATTTCCGCTGCCTAAGCCATGGAGTTTTGGTTGTCTAGATCGGGGTTTCACATCAAAAGGTCTACCAAAGGAAGCCAAACCGGATATGGGGAGACTTCTCCAGAAAGCCAAAAAATGGCTTCCTACTTGACTTGTGGCTATTGCGGAAAGGCCAATCATACCGAGAACGATTGTTGGCGGAAAGGGCAGAAGTGCTTGATTTGTGGGAGTGGTGAGCACCAAGTTAGCAATTGTCCGCGGAGACAGTCACGCGGAGGTAGTATTCCGCAACTGGAGGAATCTAAAACAAAACAAGCAAATGAAAGAGGGAACCGAACTAGTGGGTCAGCAAAAATTTATGCGTTAGGCAACCAAGCAGTTTCGGACTCATCTGAGGCAAATGAAGGTAAAAATTTCGAGGACGAAATTTCTTAAGGGGGAGAGAGTGTGAGGACCCGAAAATTTTCCGAATTTCTAGGCTTTATTTTATTTAATTGCACACTTTTATACCTTTTCTTTATTAGAAAATTCCCCAGATAATTTTTTTATGAGCAACTATAGTTTTTAAATCATTTTCCTAGTATAAGTTAGTTCATGTGATATTAAGAGCGTATATCGGACGTGGGACCCACTAGGGCAAAAAGTTCGGAAAAATTCGATCAATTAAGTTAAGTTTTGGATATCGGATTTATTTTGCCAGGTGTCAAGTGGATTGGTGTGAGAGGAACAAAGAGATAGAGATGCATTAAATAGGGTGACAAGTGTCACCATAAGATTAAGTCTTGAGTTTGACTACTATTCATAACTTTAGCATTTAGTTAAAATTGGCCAAAAATCTCTTCATTTTCAAGCTTCACTTGGCCGAATTCTCTTGCTCAAAGAAGGAAAAAAATCTTCCAACTTCCTACTTCATAATCTTGCTCCAGTCTTCAAATCCAACCGATAAAACTCCAAATCATTCCATAAAATCTCTTTGCTAAGTGGTCTTGAGGTGATTGGTGAAGTTGTTTGGAAAGCTAAGGTGACTAGTTGCTCTCTCTCTTGTGTTGCTAAGGTTTTCTCGGTGACCGAGGGTAAGATCCGATAGGACATTTTGGACGTTATTTTGCATAATTCGGTGAGTGTTCCTCGTTTGTTATGTTT
>NW_020862523.1:86383-108875 GCF_003713205.1 Coffea eugenioides | reverse complement strand
TATTATGAGATAATTGGGGGTTATCTAGATTAAATTCTATTTGGATATAAGAGGGATGAGATATACATAAAAGAGGCTAGGTGGCGCGCTATAGTTGGAAGGTGGATTTTGACTAATCTTTCCTCACCTTTTGATACGAACAGCACCAACCGTGTGATGCAACCCGTATAGAAAGGCGTGGATCTAGAAGGTAGAGACTCACGTTGAAGACGACGAACGCAGCGGATCACCTAAACCCGTTGATCACGTGGTCAACGAACCTCGGTACTTGTAGAAGACGCCACAATCTAGCGCGGTCCTAGATTGATAAGTCAATTGAATACCTAAGATACAAATCTAAGATATTCAAGGTGCTTCAATGAAGCTTGAGAGAACTCTCAATGTAATTTTATTAATCGTAAAAAACTGAATGTAAAACAATGACCTAAGGCTATTTGTAGCCATGCCTAAGGCCCAACAACGTATGGCCCGTAAGCTCCGGTCAGCGAGACCCCCGTACCGGCTCAGCGTAGGGACTAACTACGTGGCCCACTAAAAGTGCTATTGGTCCTAAGGCCCACATGGCCTAGCCCCTTGACCCAAGAACTAAAAACGACTAAGGTCCAAAACCACAAGCTAGTTGGACCTCTTTATTATACTCTACTAAACTAATCATGGGCCATGGCCCAGGCGAATCATGGGCAGCTAATCCTCATGGATGGCCGATAGTAGGACAACATCTCTAGCTTCGTTAAGGCCCTCAATGGCCCTTGGCTCTCCACTTGACTCACGGGCCGCACGAACCAATGTTTGTAGTGTCTCATTCAACCTTTTCGTGCGAGCTCGTGTCATAGGCCCCAATGGCACCTTCACTTGCTCCACTTGGATAGCTCCCCCGACCTCCTCATCACCTTTCCTAAATCAATTTTGACCCAAAATCCTCTTCATTTTAACCCTTCTTGGCTGAGCTTCATTAGAGAGAAAAAAAGAGAGAAACTTCAACTTTTGCCTTCCATTTCTTACTCAATCTTGTGAATCAACCAACCAAACCTCAAATTACTCCCTAAAAATCCCTTGCTAGGAGGAATCCAAGAAGGTGGTTGAGTGGTTTTTGTAAGGAAAGCCCTAAGTTGCTAGCTTTCTTGAGTTTTGAGGTAAGTTGGATAAGAAAGTTCTCTCTTTGCTTTAATAATGGTTAATTAGTGGGTTGTAGTGGCTAAATAGGTTATATTGTAGAAGATTTTATGGTTTAAAGTAGAGTTTGATAAATTTTAGAATTTTAGCGATTTTTCTGATTTTATATGATGATTATTGTTGGGACATGGAATGGTAATTTGATATGGTGTAAAATGAAGCTCTTGTATATTAGTTGTGGTTGTTTACGAAAAATTTCCGCTTGTAGGGCAAATTTTGGTTTTAGGGTTTCCTATGGTTGGTTATTGAACTCTGGATTGATTATGATTGAAGGGTATTGTGACCCTAATAAAATGTATTCACTAACCTATAATGTGTAGTTGCACTTGCGGTTCTTTTGGAGGAAGTTTGGTGGTTGTTGGTAGGTTGGAAAAGTATGACATTTAGGGGAAATGCTGTCCAAAGTTTGAGGATATTGAGTTCCTTTGAGTTTGAATTGAAATTGGGTAGAAATGAAATGTTTTGGGGTTGTTTATGCTTTTAGCACCAAATGTTCCTTAATTTCCCTTTCTAGTTATTTTTGGTCTTGCTTTAGTAGTTCATTGAAGATGTATGTGACTCGTGCTCGAGTCTCAATGGTTGCTTTTCTTGATTGTTAGGACGTGCCGGTGATCCGAGGCATACGTCGGACGGAAATTTGTGAAATTGCTTTGCTTGAATTGGTGAGTGTATCCTTGTATGATTTGATGCTTAAATGGTTGTTGTACTTGAATCTTTAGACTGAATGACTGTGAATTACGTTTGAGACGAGAGTGTACTTTATCACTCCTGTTCTCTTATTTGTATAACTGTTTATTGCATAACTGTGCAATTGTCACCTGTACATGGTTTGGTGTCGTATGGAGCATGTGTCCAACGGGTTTACTGTGATATCTGAGCTCAAACCTTATCGGTCGTTAATCGAGTCGAGCCAACAAGGGCCTGGTCAGTTAGATAACGAACCATGGGTTAACTGTTCGTCGAGTGGAGTGTTATCTCCTCGACCTTGTGGTATACTCGAGTATTACCCCCCACTGCTTCTATGAGGTGTTCGGGTCCGGTAGGGGTATGTATGGTGGAAGGTATTTGGTGTAAAGTGGAGTCTATGGTCATGGTTACTTGCAAACGATGACGGAGGGTCATCGGGTTCGGATCAAGTGGGAAAAATGGGAAATTGGCACCCGTATCCTTTAAATGTGATGTTCCTTGGTATTTAAGTAAGGCTTGTGTGATTGTTAAAGTGTACTTCTGTGATTCGTGACTATTTAACCTGTTGGTACCTCATTAAGCGAAAACTCACCCCTCGTTAATTTTGTTTTCCTTACAGGATCAACTTTTGGAAACCATAATTTTGGGAACGAGTTGAGCTAGTTAGATATTCTTTTGTTTTGTAAAGTTCTTCGATCGTTGGAAACCCTAAATGTATCTCATTGCGATGGTTCCTTTTGATTTGTAAATGTACTCACGGGTGTATATATATAAGCATTTCTTCATGACCCATGGCATAATTACTTGTGAATGTATGCTCTTTAATGATTAGATAAAGTTTACTTGTTTTGTTTGGGTTTCGGATGAGTTCAGAAGTTGATTGTGGAAGAAGGAAATTTTTGGCTGATTACTGTCCGTTGAATCCGACCTAGTATCCGGCCAGTTTTCGGCCGGATATCTGGCCGGATATGCAGGGGAAATTTCAAAATTTTTGAGTTGGCTACTGCCTCCAATCTGGCCAGGAATCTAGCAGGATATCCGGCCAGAATCCGGCCGGATTGTGACGTGGCAGTTACTATTCATCTTTCGTTTTCGTTTTCATTTTTCGATTTCGTGGTTGTTGAACAGTTTAAGCGCACTAATATACTTCAGAACGTTTTAGTTGTGTATAATCATTTTAGTAGTCCTGGCGAGAGTTGGGCAGGCGGTTCGCTAACCCCTTTGGTACGCCTTAGGGGAAGGTGGGGCTATCACATATATTATATGGCTCCAAAAGAAATTTAAAATCTATCTTGTGCATGAATCACCCTTTACTATTAAATATGATCAAATATTGATGGGTGACCTATTGAATGATTTATTCATATTCAAATGAACAACGATTTTGACATTAGGGGGAAGAAAAAATCAATCCAAAGGAAATCATTTCAAAACAATATTGCTGGATTTCCTCGATCCTCAAAATAATATGAACTGAAAGTTCAAAATATTATTCATTCGTAGAAAGTTGCAGATCAATTGCTAGATCTACTTATCGACTCCAGAAGAGTCATTAAATCAAATATTCTTGCAAAAAATACTCTGCTTAAAATTGATGTCCCTGAAGGACATACACAAGTGCTACAAATGAATTTTAAGGCTGGCCTACTTAAATAAGATATAAATTGATTTCAAATATCTCCGGAGATTAAATAAATGTCATGACAAAATTCAACCTCCTAAAGAGGTTGCTCATAAAGAGCGAACTCCTAAAGAGAATGAAATCATGAAAAATTTGATTGGAGCCTAGTGAAATATAGCACTTGATATTATGAAAGAATGAGAATCATGAAAATATCGGTTGAGCGTAAAAATAATTGGGCGAGAAGAGAAAGATGTGATTCCATTAGCATCGAATTTATTGGCATAATAAAAGATCTTTGGACATGTAGTCCAAAATACCTAAAGGGTGTCAAGCCAGTCGAATATAAATATTCATTGATAATTTTGATTGAAACTTCTGAAGAGCTCCAAAAAGTTGTCGAATATTTGAAGAAAGAATTTGAGATCAAAAATTTTGGAAAAACTAGATTTTGCCTTGGTTTGTAAATTGAAAATTTGAAAGGTGGAATTTTTGTCCATCAAATTATTTATACCCAGATGGTATTAAAGCGATACGACACATATATTAAGTACTTCAATGGTCATCAGATCACTAGATCCTAATAAGAATCCTTTTGGACCGTGAGAGGAAGATGAAGAGATACTTGATCCTGAAGTACCATACCTCAGTCTAATTGGTGCACTAATATATCTTGCTAATTATACAAGACTTGATATATCATTTATAGCGAATTTATTAGCAAGATTTAGTTCTTCACCTATAAGACAACATTGGAGTGGTATTAGACATATTTTTCGCTATTTCCAAGAAACAATTGATCTTGGTTTATTTTATTCAAGTAAATCCAAGCCTGAATTGTTTGGTTATGCTGATGTTGGGTATTTATCTAACCCACATAAAGCAAGATCTCAGAATGGTTATCTATTTATATGTTGCGGTACAATTGTTTCTTGGCCATCTACAAAGCAACCATTTGCCGCTACTTCATCGAATCATGCTGAAATAATATCAATTCATGAGGCCAGTCGAGAATGTGTTTGGTTAAAATCAATGACCCACTACATCCGGAAGAGTTGTGAGTTATCCCCCGAGAAGGAAAATCCTCCAACTGTATTATATGAAAATAATGCAGCTTGTATAGCTTAATTGAAAGGAGAATATATTAAAGGAGATAGAATGAAATATATTTCACCAAAATTCTTCTTTACTAATGATTTGCAAAGGAATGGTGAAATTGATGTGCAACAAATCCCATCAGATAATAATTTGGCATATTTATTGTGACAGCCCCACCTTCTCCTAAGGCGTACCAAAGAGGTTAGCGGACCGCCTGCCCAACTCTCGCCAGGACTACTCAGACGGTTATACACAACTCACAACGTGCCGAAATACAGTAGCGCTCAAACAAAGCAAAAATCACGAAATTTAAAAAAATGAAAATCGAAACGGAAAGTGAATAGTGCCTGCCACATCACAATCCGACCAGGACCCAATCGAATACAAGTAACTTCATATAATCCTTGAAATGGACATATACAAACCAAACATACCACATGAACATGAGTACACGCTTTTATAAACCACATTCGTATTTTTACAAATCAAAAGGGAACATTTGAATCCAAGTACAATTAGGGTTTCCAACCATTGAGGAGCTATACAAAATATCTAAACTAGCTCAACTCATGCTTCAAAGTCACAGTTCCAAAAGTGGTTCCCTGTAAGGAAAACAAGGATAACGGAACGGGGTGAGTTAGAAGCTCAATGAGGTACCAAAAGTATAACAGTGGAAATCATGAGAAAACACTTTTAGGCCACATATACACATCAAGTAAGAGAAATAAATGGACACCACAATTTAAAGGATACAGGTGGCCCTCAGGAGCCAAATCCCCGTTGCAATACTTGATCCAGCCTCGTTGACTCTCCGTCAACGTTTAATAACACACTCATGTCTGTAGACCCCTCTTACACCAAAATTCCGTTCACCAAACATCCCCCTTACCGGGCCCGAACGCCGAACAGGAACAGTAATGGTAATACTCGAGTATACGGGAATCAAGAGTCTCAATACCCAAAAATTTCCCAGGAACAGGTACCCATGGATTGTCAATTACTTCGACCAAGCCCTTGCTGGCTCGATTTAATTAACTTCCCATGAGGTTGAGCTCAAGTTTAACAGGAAGATCGTTGGACACACTTCCAAACGATCTCATAACAAGCGCAAGTAACAAGTTCAAGTAATAGATTCTGGTTCAATCAGTACAGGCAAGAGAACGAGTGTGATAAAGTACACCCTCGTCTCATTCAGAATAACAGAGTTCATAGTTATCCATGTCACACATTTCAAGTATAGATGATGAACGAATTAAACAACAATTCAGGGAAGTGGTACACTCACCTGTTAAGGCGAAATAACGTCCAGAATATCTTTCCGGGTAACACTCTCAATCACCGATGAACCCTAAGGTTAATCAAGAGAAAATATTACAGTTCCTCCAGCAAAACTTAGGTGAATCGAAGACAATTCAAATACTACTAGTACAAAGTATAAATATGATTTTGGAAGTGAAAAGAGTACATTTAAACCAAAGGATATGAGTAAACTATTTGGAAAACTTATGCTCGCTCGTAAAACTTTGAAATATCCATTTGAGTCGAAAAAATGAAGAAAACGTATTTCTATTAGTCGTAAATTTCATTTTTCCAAGTGCACAAGTTTCGGCCAGATTTGACCTTATATACCTCGATAAAAGAGGACGCAAATATCCTAGATGGTTCATATGGTATTCGCTCTCAAATCGTTACCAAATCCTCGAGTGTAAATTTGGGCAGCACGCCCTTTGTATTTACCTATTTTCCAGCCACTTATGGCTTCATTATTTTCCTCAATCAATCCTGTAGACACCAAATTTTCAGTGTAATTTCATTTACTTTTTTTAGTTTTTATTTGTCGTGCTAGGTTTATTCACTTTTTAGTTTTTAGTTTTAGTTTTTTATTTTATTTTTAAGTTTTAGCATAGAATTTCTCGGGAAAAAGGAAAAGCATTCAAAAATTATGCTTTAGTTGTTTTGATTTAAATTCAATGTTTTCTTGGGGAAAATATGAAAATGAAAAAAAAAGAAAGCAAGAAACCCGATTGCGGGTTTTGGGCTATTTAAGGAAAAAAAAGGAAAAAAAGGAAAAAAAGAAGGAAAAAGAAAGAAAAATTAGCATTTCATTTTTATCTTTTTATGCCTAGTTCCGCTCATTTTAATCTTTCTTAATTAGTTATTTTTCTTAATTAGTTATTTATATGTTGTTAAATTATTATTAAAAAAAAACAAAAAAAAGAGGACGTTGTGTTTCAGCCGCAGCAGAAGAAAAGTGCAGCTGCGTTTCCTGGTTTTCTTTAGCTCCCTTCGATCAATGATAGTACAGTCCACCTGGCTTAGCCTAGAAATCCCAACGGTGAAGTATTAAGAACCATCAGATGGTTTCCCAAAAATGCAGTCGGCTTCATCCAACCATTGCTGAGAGGGTTTTAGTTTTCTGAGGCTATATAAAAGACAGGGGATGACGGCTGAAAAGAAAAAAAAAAGGAGAGCAGAGTGACGGCGGAAAAATCTAGAGCAAGAGAGAGAGCTGAGGGTTTTATGACGGCTGAGGGTGAAAAGAAAAGCAAACTAGAGAGCTTTCGGGCAGAGTGTGGAACCAAGAGTGACGACTGAGAGTGAGGATAACGGCGGCTGGAAAAGAAAAACACATGGGAAGAGGATCGAGAAGGGAAGGTTTTAAATTCGGCTGAGGAAGAAAGCTTCGAAGGATTCAGTTGTGTAGCAGAAACACAGGTAACCTTCAGTCTACTTCTCGTTTGTTTTGTTAGGATCATAAGGATAGCTAGAATCTGAGAAAGATAATCTGTCTGTCCCTCGCATGTCACCCATGTTGTACAATCAAAGTTTTACCTCAGTGGTTTGCCCGCTCCCTTTATGTTATCTGCTAGTTCTGTCTCTGTTCTGGCTCTTAGATGATGAGATTGTAGTGTCTGAAATATGGGCAGTAAATTTCGGGGCAATTGTCCATATGAACATGCTCCAAATAAGTGCGAAAATGAAGAAAGTTTTCAACTTTGTGTGATTGGTATCTGAATTTTTGCGTAAGAAAGTATTGTTGTTCATGCTCTGTTCCTTTGGGCTGGTAGAAAGTAGGGCTAGCTAATTATTTGGCTGAACTTTTGGGTTTTGAGTGAAGCCTGGACTTAGTGTGTGGTTTAGTTGGTCTTTTCAGTTAAGTGGAACAAGTTGCAAAACAAAATTTCCAGATTGGGATGCTCATGCGTTTTGACCCTTTTGGGTGTTTGAATCTAAGGTTTTATGTTAAAAATTGAAAACAACACTTGCTGATGCCATGGCTTGGGCTCGGAGTGTGTTTGGCTGGCATTTAAGTGTAAAAATAATTTTTGCTTCAACAAGCTTGTAGCTTTCGGTTCGTTGCAGCAATTTTGATAGAATTCCATCCTTTGAGTTGCTGAAGTTGAAGTGCTTCACTGTTCTTGGTGTTGTTTGTTGTTTGACTGTGATTTCATGAATATGTTTGTTGTCAAAGTAGTTTGTTATCGTGTGTGAAACTAAAAAGGGTGAATGGCTGCAATACGGTCCATCCATTATAGAGATGGACTGCATGCATTATAAAGGGAAAAATTTTTAGTTGCTCTAAAGGAACTTTCGGCTGAGTTTATGTTCATGTCCAGATGATCAGTCGCTTCCCATTTTTCCCATTTTTGGTCAGTTGCTGAATCAGTTAAGGTGTTAAGGTTTCGTGGGAATACATTTCGATCAAGCAAAAATGGCATGAACATATGTTTCTGCTGATTTTCTTTGCTGCACTTCTGTTATTCTTGTTTTTGTTTTTTGGGCCTAGATCATCTTGTTTGGGGAAGTTAGGGGGAGGCATCCATGCTTAAGCTAGATGTGTGTGAGTTTGATGGATGAATGATGAAGTTTTACATAATGTTCTCGGCATTTCACCCATACTAGTATGAAGATGAAATTTGCAGCAGAGAAAAGGCTGCTACATCTATTTTGTTGTTCTTTTCTCCGTGATTATTCACCAAGTTTTGGCCATCTTAATTTGATAGTTAATTTGGTGTGGAAAGGGGCAGTGTTTGATTTGCGTTGAGTTTGCATGTTTGGCTCTAAACATTTGAATCATGCTCGAACATTTGCTGGAGAATGAACAGATTAGGATTGCTGCACCTTTTTGCATAAAATCTCCCAGTGTTTGCATGCTTTTCCTTCTATGTTTTGGTTTGTTTGGATTTTGAAATTGTGTGTTATGTTGCTTAGCTTAGGTTTCCGGATGTTTGGTTGAAAGGTTTGATCAAATTGGTGTTGAAGTTGATATGTACTTGCGGAAATGGAAGTTTGCAGTAACTTTTGTTTTTGGTTGCAAACGGCTTCACTGAGAATGTTTCTTGTTGCAGGCGATGCATGCATTTTTGCATGGAAACTGTTCAAAATTTTTGCCTTTTAACCCCCCACGTCTCCCTTTGTTGCATTGTGGCCCAATTACATTCCAATCTCTTGCAATTAAGTCCTAAATTGATTGCAGCTTGAACCGTTATTTGGCCTCTTATTATTTTAGGGACTTTCGAAGTGCTTAAATGTTCTAATTGGACTCGCATGATTGATTAATGTTTGCAATTGGATCCTTGTCACTTTAAACCTTTGGATATGGGTTGTTTAGTCTATTTGGGTGTTTCGAGTGATTCCATTTCGTGTTATTTTCATTCCATGTGATTAATTGTTAATTAAAGTGGTACCTTGACCTTTTTATTATTTTGAAGGGTAAATTAGTAATTTCTCCTCATTAGGGACACCATTTCAAGAGAGGTACACCCTATACCTTATTTTGACCTTATTTGACCCTATGTGAACTTATGTGGCTATATGGTTTAATTGCGTGCCTTTTGAATGTCCTTTTATTTATTTATTTATTTTTTGCTTTATTTACTTAATTTCGTATATTTATTTAATTTCCTTTTCGATCATTTAAAAGGCACTTGAATGCCGATTTGTAATAGTTAGGCTATTATATCATTTCATTTAATTCCTTCCCTCTTAGATTGTAGTAGGTTTTCCCCCCGAATGTAATAGTTAGCGCCTTAATTGCCTTGTGTGTTTTGTATGTCTATGTGCTATGTGTTTAATCGCTTTCTTAGGTTTTGGCATCTAGTCGAGCATGCTAAGTGTTATGTGCTACGTGTTTATAGGTGATTGGCATGTCTACTTGCTTTCTATAGTCATAGATGAATGTGATGGATGAATGCACGTCACCACACTAGTCCAACGCTAGTTGTGGCTCATTGTCCCGTTTTCCGCTAGTCCAACGCTAGTAGGAATTCATAGATATGGGCTAGTCCAACGCTAAACCCTTAGGGATTTCCCTCGCTAGTTCATACTTGCATGTTTCACTACATTTCATGCATTTTTCTTAGTTTTCTAGCATTTGGCATGCTCCTCCAATCCTTTCCCCTTCATTTTAGGCTTTTGCATCTTCATGCTAGTTGTAGGGTACATTTGCCTGAGAGTCCCCTTTAGATAAGGGAAACGAGCGAGTGTGGCTACAAAATAGCCTTAGCACGCTAGTTCTTCCTTCTAATCAAAGGAAAAATTAAAGTCATGAAGTTAGGTGTCATTCCCGTACCTGACTTGATGCATTCCTATAGGTTCATACACTTTCATTCTCATCATGTCACTCCCTCACCCTCTTATTCACATTTTCTCACTACTTATATCCTTCTCAATACAAATGCCATGTTCACACATTTTTCTTCTTGTCACTCGTTTTTTTTTTACCTCACAAATTGCACCCAATTGCACTTATATGTATCTACTATCATATTTTCATCCATTTGCACAGAAACACCTTTATTTTCCCAATTTGTACACATGCACTTGTCTTACATTCGCACACATGCACGTTTTCTTACATTTTCACACTTGCACTCATATTTGAGTCTTTATTTGCATCATTCGCGACCTCTATGAGGACTTTCCTTATTGGCCACCACAACTCATGTGGTTGGGACCAAAAAGCCTCGTAAGAGACATTTTAGATTTAGGATTGCATTTCTTTTTCATATCCATTAGTCATATCCAACATGCAACGCATATTTTGGGTAGAAGAATTAGGAAACGTGGGGCTAAATCACGCAACTAGCTTTGGCTAGGGTAAGGGAGTGCCTTAGGCTTTGCCTTTGCCTTCTCCTTATCAAATGTGACCCCCGATCCCTTTCTTTGGTTACGTAGACCTAAAAGTTCTTAAAAAGGGGTTTGTTTACTTTGCTTTTCAAAAAATTCATTTTTGGGTGACTTGGTACACCCTAACTCTATACCAAGTGGCGACTCCATTTTCCATGCAAAAAACCCTTTTTGAACTCTGTTTGGCCAAATCGTCGCATTCAAGTCCCACGACCTTTTATTTTCATTTTCACACACATTCACATACATATTCCACACACTACTTTTACACACTCAAAAAGTGGGGCGCGACAGTTGGCGACTCCACTGGGGACTTCCTAAGTGGGTCCAAGCATTTGATTTAGCTATTCTTTTCCTTTTTCTACCCTTTTTATGCATAGCATTTGGATATTAGGGTTGCATTTTTCCTTTTTTAGGATTTTTTTGCATTTCGCGCGTACCAACTCACTCACTCACCCATTTGGCGTACGATTGTTTTGATGGATGATTGGTTTATGTATGAAATTCCGCGCTTTGCATTGCATTTGGGATGGGAGGACATTACCCTAGAGCCTCGCATTGGTTCTCGATCCCTCCCCTCCAAACGAGCACTAGCATACGTGCATACGCTTTTAATTATTTACCCTTTCTTTTTCCTTTTTCGTGGGCGCCATCCCACAACTCCTTGTAGGAGTAGGATCGATTGCCTTGGGTAGGCGGATGGTGTGCCCTACGCCCATAGCGCTACCTAAGGGATCACTCGAGCCACCGATCAAAGGCCCTGGGAGTGATGACCCTTCGCCTTTAGGTCTGAAGGCTTGGGAGCCGAAGCCTTATCGAGTCTAGATGCATTAGTGAGCCAAACCTCATGCATCCATATTAGAAGTGCTTAGGACAAAGTCGACCTACCCGATTAGGAGCACTAGGCACGAGGGGAGGGATCCCACCTCTTTCTCCCTATTTATCTTTTTGCTTCTAATTGCCCAAGGTGTTATGTGATTATGTATTAAACTAACGTTTTTTTTTGTCTTCTTCTCCTTTGCATTCACAAACGTTAGGAATAAAAGGTCTGGCATGATCTCCTTTTAGAGCCTACCCTTGTAGATAGACTATTGCACGTTTAAGCAATTTTGGTATATTTCGTTCATAAATAGTGCCATATCATTTTAGGCCTACCCTGGCAAATAAAGGGTTCCTAGGTCATATTTCATTTCAAAATTGCATGTTTTATCGCTTTAATAAACTGGCATCATGCATAAACCGTAGAAGGGAATGCCACGTCGGGGATCCCGTGTTAGCAATAAGCCACCTTGTGTCTCGGATACTTAATCCAAGGAGACTTGCACGTTTACATTTTGTACCATCCAAAGGGGTAGTGCACAAGGTAAGGTAGGATCCGATCATTTTAATAGAGCAATCTTTGGAATATGAGCGTTTAATAATCACTTTTTGGCCATTTTATCAAATTGGTAAAAATCCCTTGCAAAAAGGACATTAATTTGAAGAAATTCACAAATCATTCCTCGCTATTGAGACGATAAATAAACTGAGGCCAAAATTTGATTTTAGAAGGCTCATAGACTAATGCATCGCAATAAGCCATTAATTCCATTCAGTCCATTGGATCATTTTATTCATCAATTTCATCCAGTCCATTTTATCAATTTGTGCATTTTTAGGACAACCTAGTGGTTTTTGAATTCATTTGACTAGTTTGCCTATTTTTTAAGGCAATTTAGCCGATTTTTGAATAGATCATTAATTTCACTCAATTCATTTGATTAGTTCACCCATTCTTAGGGCAATCTTATCGACTTTAAAAAAAAAACCATCAGTTTCATCCGATCCGTTTGACGATTTAGGGTTTTGGTGCCAGATTTTTATAATTATAATGGCCAATTATTTTGAGGAAATCATCAAAGTTCATTCATTCGGCTTGGATAGGTTCAGGTTTTGATCCATGTTAAGAAATTTCAAAATTTTCCAATAGCAAGCTCTTCCAAGTTAAATCAATTTGTACGAATTCTTGTGCCAACCAAAACCAATCATTCATTCGGATTTATCCTCATTTTGTTGGAAGATCTCCCGCTGTTCAATTGGTCCAAAAAAAAAATTCCAAATTACTTTCTAATCAAATGTCAATAAGTTGATCGGACCTCTCAGGTATGATATAGTGCCTACTCTAGAGGATTGCATTTTCATGCTAGGCCTACCCTTGGCACAAAAAGGGTTCCCCCCATAGGACATGCATCCGAATTCTTTTGGATATTTACTAACTCTTGTCTTTTTCTTTTTCTTTTCTTTATTGCAATAGCTAAGCGAGGGCTAAATCTAAAGGCAATTCCTTTCCAAATTCTCAGGTAATATTTAAACATAGCTTCTCGTCGAAGCCCCATCATAACGCGATCCCGTAGTCGAGCCCAGAGGAGTCGTGTAAACATGAGTTCACAACCGGAACCATCAGATAGGTCTGCTACTACCGCCCAACCTGAGACTACAAGTTTGGGGGTTCAGCTAACCGAAATGCTTACTAAGTTTGGTGAGATGGCTACCGAGATGGTGGCCCAAAGGAAGTTGATTGACGAGCTAATCAGCAGCGGAGTTCAACCCGAACATGTACCCGTCAGGTAGCCTGAACAAGAGCCATTTGTCATCCCTCCGACTCAAACCACCGTTACTCCATCCTTCCCTATTCCACCCGAAGGAACTTTCACCTATCCCACCATAAATTTGCCATACACTTACCCTCCTAATCCTTCATTTTTTCCTACTCACATGCAAGGCCCACAACCCCAAGCCACTTCAAACATACCACCTGAGCCACATACCTTTTATCACACTGCTGCTGAGCCATCCCTACCAGACCGTACTGTTCAAACCAAGCCAGAAATGGGGAAATCTTCCGCTCCCGTTGATATAAAGCTGCTCAAACGCCTTGACCATTTTGATGAGTTTATGAGAAAGAGTCAGGGGTTGAACAAGCAAGGAGTCCTGGATTACGATGAGCTTTGTCTCTTTCCAAATGTGCAATTGCCTGAGGGGTTCAAACCCCTAAGTTTTAACAAGTACGATAGGACGGGTAATCCCAAGACACACCTCCGACTATTTGCTAACAAGTTGGGAAAGCCTGTAGACGACGAAACCTGCCTCTAAGGTTGTTCCCGGAAAGTCTGGAGGGGGATGCCTCGACTGGTAAATTTGAAGCCCGAAGAAGTAAAAACCTGGATTGACTTGTCCAATGCTTTTGTAAGGCAATACGAGTATAACTGCGAGCTGGCTCCGACACAAACCACGCTGGAAGGAACAAAAAGAAGACCCTCTGAAGATCACAAGACTTATGCCAAAAGGTGGAGGAAGATAGCTGCAAAAGTTGAGCCACCAATGACTGAGGACGAAATCGTACGCACTTTCATTAAAGCACATGATCCGCCGTACTTTGAAGAAATTTTCCGCATGACTGGATGCTCGTTTGCTGCTATTGTCAACAAGCTTGAAGAATATGATGATTTTGTGAAGGCTGGAAAGATTGTTAATGTGTCTGCCCTGAAAACTCAATTGGAAGCTTTGCAAGGCCAAAGTAATAGCGGGAAAAAGCAACAACTCCAAAAGAAAGAGGGGGAAATCGCTTTTGTCTGGGATCGAAACCCTTTCCCAAGACCCAGACCTCGACAATACCCTACCTACTCAAACCCTTACCCTTGCTATTCAAACCCTCATCCTGTTTATCACACCAATATCACTCATCCTCGACCTCGCCCAAATTACACCAACTCGCCTATGGCCCCTTTCCAAATATCTCAACAAGTTCGACCCCGACCTCCCTACAATCAACAGTTTCCTCCACCAAATAGACCCATCTATAATTACCCTCAACCCATTGAACCCCAAAGGCAAAATCATTATCGCACTTTTACCAATCTTGGCAGGCCCTTGGACCAATTGTACGAACAATTAAAAGCTGCCGGTAAAATCGGCATAATTTCCCCTCCAACTTACCCTCATGGCGTCCCTGCCGAATATAATCCACAGCACACTTGCGCCTATCATTCGGGAGCACCTGGCCACCCAACCGCTGATTGTAGAGACCTTAAGCGCAAAGTCGAAGACATGATCGAGGCAGGGGAAATAGTGCTAAGAGGAAAGGGTGAACAAGGTCCGAGTGTAAGTACAAACCCCTTTCCCAAGCACAAAGACACCTTCGAGGCATCTACCTCTAATGACGAAATTTGAAAGTCCTGAAGGGGCCTTGCACAATTTGGATGACCGAGTATGTTCCCACTTGAAGGGAGTGTCGGTAAATCTAGGGGTTGTCTTTTACTAAAGTTCATGAAAACTATTTTTCTTTGCATATGTGAATAGCTTAATGAAAGCATCTTTTGCAATTGAGTTTTGACTTATTTCCGCTTTAATTTGAAGTGTCATGAAAGACACAATTTGTTTTATATATTTGATTATTGTCCTGATTTTTTAATTCTTTTAAGATGGTCAGAGGTGAAATTATTGGACCCTTTGAATATCACTGTTCTGGAATCTGATAAAGCCATTAAAAACCCCTTCATTGAGAAATCTCTTCCTTGAAAAAGCCTTCATGAAAAAGCCTTCATTGAGAAAGCCATTAAAAATCCCTTCATTGAAAATCCATTCATTGAGAAATCTCTTCATGGAAAAAGCCTTCATGCAAAAGCCTTCATTGAGAAATCCCTTCATTGAGAAAAATTCTTTCCCTGACAAGCTCGAAGCTGATTAGTTAGAGCAGTGTCACCGGCGATTGATTCTGATTGATGAAAAGCAGCTGAATGCCATGTGCCATGGCCAATGTTACCACAACGCATGGCCTATGTCCGCCACTGATCCTTTGGGGAAGGGGACAAAGAACTAAAACGAGTTTTGCCAATAAAAGATGAAGCCGAAGGCAAATGTGCTTCAAATTGGCAAGGCCCATTGGTCGTTCAAAAGGTGTTGCCGGGCGGAACATCTGTTCTAGCATAGATGGATGGACAAACGTTTCCCTCAACCTATCAACTTAGACATGTGTAAGAAGTTTTTATCTTTTGATTATGCAAATTTCTTTGGAAATCATGCAAGGGACGAGACAAAAGTCAGGTCATCTTCCTTTCCAATCAAAACATTTCACCTCTAGTCATCCCCTTTGAGCTATCAGAACAATGATTTTCGTTTGGCAGCCCCTGAGAATTGCAAACCCCACACTGGGGCAAATTTTTATTTTGAGGGGAGATGATCAAAAAGAAAAAGAAGAAGTAAAACCTCACACTGGGGCAAATTTATTTTTGAAAGAGAGATGCTCAAAAGGAAAAAGAAAAAGAGAGAAAGAAAAACCCCACACTGGGGCAAATTTACTTTGAAGAAGAGATGATCAAAAGGCAAAAGAGAAAAAGAGAAAAAGAAAAACCCCACACTGGGGCAAAATTAGTTTTTCTAAAGAAAATGCAAAAGTGAGGAAATGCAATGAAAAATGCGAAGAGAGAAATCCAATCAAACTGGGGCAAATTTTCCTCGGTTTCATTCAAAAATTGGAAATAATTTCAAAATGATGCAATCTCAGGTTATTTCACACCGCTCTCATCAAAATTTGCTTTCAAGCCTCAACTTTTCTTGAAAACACCCCACCTGACCTCATTACAAAAGCCCAAAGTCCTAGCTCTCGTCACTTGCTGTATTTTTATTGGGACGTTTGCTAATCAACGGGCAAGTGATGTCCATGATGCCTTCGCCTAAGTTTATAAGGGAAGCACATTTTACTGATGCCGGCAATCTTCAACTTACATTCCTGAGTCAATTATGGTCGAGCTCTTCCATTGCTTTCTTAGGTAAAAACCCGAAAGGGCGCCAAGGTAGGTTTCTGCAATGAGCGAGCACGAGGAGGAACAACTGGTGGTTTGGTTCATTTGGGATTTCTCTTCGTAATACTTCTACCAGTGTCGAATTCCGGAACAAGGATATCCAGGGATTCGAATACGACATCCATTGGCCAAAACTGTGTCACTTTGTAAAAATATTCTTTTGCAAATACATTCTTATGAAACTCATTTTTCCTCAATTGCTTGTATTCATGGCTTTTTGTAGGATCAAGCACAGTTGGTTGTGTTTTGCATTCTTTTGCACATTCATTCATGCATGACATGGGAAGCTACCTTGCATGTATCATTTTTGGGTCATTGAATTTTGGTGAATAACAACCCCCGTGGTTTATTCGAAGCATACTTGGATTCAATCATCTCTTGAAAAGGGTTAAGGGCCAGCAAAGCCAGTTACGCAGGCTTCACAATATGGCGAAACGCATACCCGGTCAGTATGGGAAGAGTAGAGACGTTTGAAATGACAAATCCAACCAAGTCAGGTGCCGCAACCAACTTTGACGAAGGCATCAAAAGACTTATGTTTACACGATTCTCAAAGGCAAACGGATCAAATGATGAGGGCGATTTCATTGTATTTTCTCTTTTGCAGAAAAGTTCCATGCATGGATGAAAACAATTACACCTCACACTGAAGTCGGTATCAAAAGATGTTCTCCAAATGAATAAAGGCGGATTGAAATACGTCGCAAGCAAGTTTGATCAAATGATGCAACAACATGGCAATGCAGAACCAACTATTGGTTCAAATGCAAAAACCTAATTCCTACTGGGGGCGAAAGCTTGGTTTGTTTTTAGGTGAGTATACTGGAATATCCCGTCTTACATTTCATTTACAACGCCACTAGCCGTGGGTCAGTCCCACTAGTGAGCATTTTATTTACAAGGCCACTAGCCGTGGGTCAGTCCCACTAGTGAGCACTTCATTTTTACATCGCCACTAGCCGTGGGTCCGTCCCAACTAGGTGTGCATTTCATTTACATCGCCGCTAAGCCGTGGATCTAAAAGGCCCACTAGTGAGCATTTCATTTTACATTGCCACTAGCCGTGGGTCAGTCCCACTAGTGTGCATTTCATTTTACATTGCCGCTAGCCGTGGGTCAGTCCCACTAGTGTGCATTTCATTTTACATTGCCACTAGCCGTGGGTCAGTCCCACTAGTGCGCATTGTACAGTTTACATCGCTAACTAGCCGTTGTGGTTCAAGTCCCCACCTTCAGTGTGCATTTTCATTTTACCATCGCCGCTAGCCGCTGAACGGTCAAGTCCCACTAGTGAGCATATTCATTTTACAACGCACCCTAGCCGTGGGCTGTCCCCACTGTGTTGCATTTCATTTACCTCGCCATAGCCGTGGGTCAGTCCCACTGTTGTTGCAATTCATGATTGTTTTTATCCGGGTCTAGTTCCATTGATTTTAAGAGTTTATATTCGGGTCAATTCGTGATTTATAAATTCTATCCGGGTCAGTCCCATTGATGTTTTATTTCGGGTCAAGTCCCGATGATATTTAAATTTTTTCGGTCTGTCCTATGATTTAAATCTTATTCGTGTCAAGTCCCCATGATTTATAATTTTTTGTTCGGGCCAGGTCTCCACGATTTGCAAACTTTGATTCCGGGTCAGTTTCCCGTTAACAATTTCTCCGTTAGGGCGTTCAAGTCCCATTTCAAAAATTTTGTTTTATTTTTGTTTAAAGGGTCTAGTCCCCATTTTCAGAAAGCTGTCATCATTCGAGTCGTTCTTAGACGAATGAACTCAAGTAAAATATTTGGGATTCTACTTCTTTGTCTCAAGTTTTTCCCAAAATAACTCAGACTCAAAGAGGGAGCAAAACTGTAGACACCAAAATTTTGAGTTATTTACTATTTTACTTTTTTTAGATTTTTATTTTGTTCGTGCTACGGTGTTAATTGTCACTTTTTTAGTCTTTAAGTTTTAGTATTTATTTTATTTTTAAGTTTTAGCATAGAATTTCTCGGGAAAAAGGAAAAGCATTCAAAAATTATGCTTCAGTTGTTTTGATTTAAATTCAATGTTTTCTTGGGGAAAATATGAAAATGAAAAAAAAAGAAAGCAAGAAACCCGATTGCGGGTTTTGGGCTATTTAAGGAAAAAAAGGAAAAAAAGAAGGAAAAAGAAAGAAAAATTAGCATTTCATTTTTATCTTTTTATGCCTAGTTCCGCTCATTTTAATCTTTCTTAATTAGTTATTTTTCTTAATTAGTTATTTATATGTTGTTAAATTATTATTAAAAAAAAAAAAGAGGACGTTGTGTTTCAGCCGCAGCAGAAGAAAAGTGCAGCTGCGTTTCCTGGTTTTCTTTAGCTCCCTTCGATCAATGATAGTACAGTCCACCTGGCTTAGCCTAGAAATCCCAACGGTGAAGTATCAAGAACCATCAGATGGTTTCCCAAAAATGCAGTCGGCTTCATCCAACCATTGCTGAGAGGGTTTTAGTTTTCTGAGGCTATATAAAAGACAGGGGATGACGGCTGAAAAGAAAAAAAAAAGGAGAGCAGAGTGACGGCGGAAAAATCTAGAGCAAGAGAGAGAGCTGAGGGTTTTATGACGGCTGAGGGTGAAAAGAAAAGCAAACTAGAGAGCTTTCGGGCAGAGTGTGGAACCAAGAGTGACGACTGAGAGTGAGGATAACGGCGGCTGGAAAAGAAAAACACATGGGAAGAGGATCGAGAAGGGAAGGTTTTAAATTCGGCTGAGGAAGAAAGCTTCGAAGGATTCAGTTGTGTAGCAGAAACACAGGTAACCTTCAGTCTACTTCTCGTTTGTTTTGTTAGGATCATAAGGATAGCTAGAATCTGAGAAAGATAATCTGTCTGTCCCTCGCATGTCACCCATGTTGTACAATCAAAGTTTTACCTCAGTGGTTTGCCCGCTCCCTTTATGTTATCTGCTAGTTCTGTCTCTGTTCTGGCTCTTAGATGATGAGATTGTAGTGTCTGAAATATGGGCAGTAAATTTCGGGGCAATTGTCCATATGAACATGCTCCAAATAAGTGCGAAAATGAAGAAAGTTTTCAACTTTGTGTGATTGGTATCTGAATTTTTGCGTAAGAAAGTATTGTTGTTCATGCTCTGTTCCTTTGGGCTGGTAGAAAGTAGGGCTAGCTAATTATTTGGCTGAACTTTTGGGTTTTGAGTGAAGCCTGGACTTAGTGTGTGGTTTAGTTGGTCTTTTCAGTTAAGTGGAACAAGTTGCAAAACAAAATTTCCAGATTGGGATGCTCATGCGTTTTGACCCTTTTGGGTGTTTGAATCTAAGGTTTTATGTTAAAAATTGAAAACAACACTTGCTGATGCCATGGCTTGGGCTCGGAGTGTGTTTGGCTGGCATTTAAGTGTAAAAATAATTTTTGCTTCAACAAGCTTGTAGCTTTCAGTTCGTTGCAGCAATTTTGATAGAATTCCATCCTTTGAGTTGCTGAAGTTGAAGTGCTTCACTGTTCTTGGTGTTGTTTGTTGTTTGACTGTGATTTCATGAATATGTTTGTTGTCAAAGCAGTTTGTTATCGTGTGTGAAACTAAAAAGGGTGAATGGCTGCAATACGGTCCATCCATTATAGAGATGGACTGCATGCATTATAAAGGGAAAAATTTTTAGTTGCTCTAAAGGAACTTTCGGCTGAGTTTATGTTCATGTCCAGATGATCAGTCGCTTCCCATTTTTCCCATTTTTGGTCAGTTGCTGAATCAGTTAAGGTGTTAAGGTTTCGTGGGAATACATTTCGATCAAGCAAAAATGGCATGAACATATGTTTCTGCTGATTTTCTTTGCTGCACTTCTGTTATTCTTGTTTTTGTTTTTTGGGCCTAGATCATCTTGTTTGGGGAAGTTAGGGGGAGGCATCCATGCTTAAGCTAGATGTGTGTGAGTTTGATGGATGAATGATGAAGTTTTACATAATGTTCTCGGCATTTCACCCATACTAGTATGAAGATGAAATTTGCAGCAGAGAAAAGGCTGCTACATCTATTTTGTTGTTCTTTTCTCCGTGATTATTCACCAAGTTTTGGCCATCTTAATTTGATAGTTAATTTGGTGTGGAAAGGGGCAGTGTTTGATTTGCGTTGAGTTTGCATGTTTGGCTCTAAACATTTGAATCATGCTCGAACATTTGCTGGAGAATGAACAGATTAGGATTGCTGCACCTTTTTGCATAAAATCTCCCGGTGTTTGCATGCTTTTCCTTCTATGTTTTGGTTTGTTTGGATTTTGAAATTGTGTGTTATGTTGCTTAGCTTAGGTTTCCGGATGTTTGGTTGAAAGGTTTGATCAAATTGGTGTTGAAGTTGATATGTACTTGCGGAAATGGAAGTTTGCAGTAACTTTTGTTTTTGGTTGCAAACGGCTTCACTGAGAATGTTTCTTGTTGCAGGCGATGCATGCATTTTTGCATGGAAACTGTTCAAAATTTTTGCCTTTTAACCCCCCACGTCTCCCTTTGTTGCATTGTGGCCCAATTACATTCCAATCTCTTGCAATTAAGTCCTAAATTGATTGCAGCTTGAACCGTTATTTGGCCTCTTATTATTTTAGGGACTTTCGAAGTGCTTAAATGTTCTAATTGGACTCGCATGATTGATTAATGTTTGCAATTGGATCCTTGTCACTTTAAACCTTTGGATATGGGTTGTTTAGTCTATTTGGGTGTTTCGAGTGATTCCATTTCGTGTTATTTTCATTCCATGTGATTAATTGTTAATTAAAGTGGTACCTTGACCTTTTTATTATTTTGAAGGGTAAATTAGTAATTTCTCCTCATTAGGGACACCATTTCAAGGGAGGTACACCCTATACCTTATTTTGACCTTATTTGACCCTATGTGAACTTATGTGGCTATATGGTTTAATTGCGTGCCTTTTGAATGTCCTGTTATTTATTTATTTATTTTTTGCTTTATTTGCTTAATTTCGTATATTTATTTAATTTCCTTTTCGATCATTTAAAAGGCACTTGAATGCCGATTTGTAATAGTTAGGCTATTATATCATTTCATTTAATTCCTTCCCTCTTAGATTGTAGTAGGTTTTCCCCCCGAATGTAATAGTTAGCGCCTTAATTGCCTTGTGTGTTTTGTATGTCTATGTGCTATGTGTTTAATCGCTTTCTTAGGTTTTGACATCTAGTCGAGCATGCTAAGTGTTATGTGCTACGTGTTTATAGGTAATTGGCATGTCTACTTGCTTTCTATAGTCATAGATGAATGTGATGGATGAATGCACGTCACCACACTAGTCCAACGCTAGTTGTGGCTCATTGTCCCGTTTTCCGCTAGTCCAACGCTAGTAGGAATTCATAGATATGGGCTAGTCCAACGCTAAACCCTTAGGGATTTCCCTCGCTAGTTCATACTTGCATGTTTCACTACATTTCATGCATTTTTCTTAGTTTTCTAGCATTTGGCATGCTCCTCCAATCCTTTCCCCTTCATTTTAGGCTTTTGCATCTTCATGCTAGTTGTAGGGTACATTTGCCTGAGAGTCCCCTTTAGATAAGGGAAACGAGCGAGTGTGGCTACAAAATAGCCTTAGCACGCTAGTTCTTCCTTCTAATCAAAGGAAAAATTAAAGTCATGAAGTTAGGTGTCATTCCCGTACCTGACTTGATGCATTCCTATAGGTTCATACACTTTCATTCTCATCATGTCACTCCCTCACCCTCTTATTCACATTTTCTCACTACTTATATCCTTCTCAATACAAATGCCATGTTCACACATTTTTCTTCTTGTCACTCGTTTTTTTTTTACCTCACAAATTGCACCCAATTGCACTTATATGTATCTACTATCATATTTTCATCCATTTGCACAGAAACACCTTTATTTTCCCAATTTGTACACATGCACTTGTCTTACATTCGCACACATGCACGTTTTCTTACATTTTCACACTTGCACTCATA